>NC_048569.1:87759326-87979326 GCF_013265735.2 Oncorhynchus mykiss
AGGGAGGGAGGGGGGGGGAGGAAAAGGGAGAGGTACAGGGGGAGGGAGGGAGGGAGGGGGGAGAGGAAAAGGGAGAGGTACAGGGGGAGGGGGGAGAGGAAAAAGGAGAGGTACAGGGGGAGGGAGGGAGGGAAGAGGAAAAGGGAGAGGTACAGGGGGAGGGAGGGAGGGGGGGAGATGAAAAGGGAGAGGTACAGGGGGAGGGCGGGAGGGAGGGGGGGAGAGGAAAGGGGAGAGGTACAGGGGGAGGGGGGGAAGAGGAAAAAGGAGAGGTACAGGGAGGGGGAGGGAGGGAAGAGGAAAAGGGAGAGGTATAGGGGGAGGGAGGGAGGGAGGGAGGGAAGAGGAAAAGGGAGAGGTACAGGGGGAGGGAGGGAGGGAGGGAGGGAGGGAGGGAAGAGGAAAAGGGAGAGGTACAGGGGGAGGGAGGGAGGGAGGGGGGGAAGAGGAAAAGGGAGAGGTACAGAGGGAGGGAGGGAGGGAGGGAGGGAGGGAGGGAGGGAGGGAGGGAGGGAGGGAGGGAGGGGGGGAAGAGGAAAAGGGAGAGGTACAGGGGGAGGGAGGGAGGGAGGGAGGGAGGGAGGGAGGGGGGGAAGAGGAAAAGGGAGAGGTACAGGGGGAGGGAGGGAGGGAGGGGGGGAAGAGGAAAAGGGAGAGGTACAGGGGGAGGGAGGGAGGGAGGGGGGAAGAGGAAAAGGGAGAGGTACAGGGGGAGGGAGGGAGGGGAAGAGGGAGAGGTACAGGGGGAGGGAGGGAGGGAGGGAGGGGGGGAAGAGGAAAAGGGAGAGGTACAGGGGGAGGGAGGGGAAGAGGGAAGAGGGAGAGGTACAGGGGGAGGGAGGGAGGGAGGGAGGGAGGGAAGAGGAAAAGGGAGAGGTACAGGGGGAGGGAGGGAGGGGGGGAAGAGGAAAAGGGAGAGGTACAGGGGGAGGGAGGGAGGGGAAGAGGGAAGAGGGAGGGGGGGAAGAGGAAAAGGGAGAGGTACAGGGGGAGGGAGGGAGGGAGGGAAGAGGAAAAGGGAGAGGTACAGGGGGAGGGAGGGAGGGAGAGGGGGAAGAGGAAAAGGGAGAGGTACAGGGGGAGGGAGGGAGGGAGGGAGGGAGGGAGGGAGGGGGGGAAGAGGAAAAGGGAGAGGTACAGGGGGAGGGAGGGAGGGAGGGAAGAGGAAAAGGGAGAGGTACAGGGGGAGGGAGGGAGGGAGGGAGGGAAGAGGAAAAGGGAGAGGTACAGGGGGAGGGAGGGAGGGAGGGAGGGGGGGAAGAGGAAAAGGGAGAGGTACAGGGGGAGGGAGGGAGGGAGGGAGGGAAGAGGAAAAGGGAGAGGTACAGGGGGAGGGAGGGAGGGAGGGGGGGAAGAGGAAAAGGGAGAGGTACAGGGGGAGGGAGGGAGGGAGGGAGGGAAGAGGAAAAGGGAGAGGTACAGGGGGAGGGAGGGAGGGGGGGAAGAGGAAAAGGGAGAGGTACAGGGGGAGGGAGGGAGGGAGGGAGGGAAGAGGAAAAGGGAGAGGTACAGGGGGAGGGAGGGAGGGAGGGAGGGAAGAGGAAAAGGGAGAGGTACAGGGGGAGGGAGGGAGAAACAAGGCGATATGATGAGAGGATCTGTTGTTTATTTAACTAGTCAAGTCAGTTAAGAACAAATTCTTATTTACAATGACTGCCTAGGAACAGTGAATTAACTGCCTTGTTCAGGGGCAGAACAACAGGTTTTTACCTTGTCAGCTCGGGGATTCAATCTAGCAACCTTTCGGTTACTAGTCTACCTGCCGCCCCAGTGTTCTGATCTGTTTCAGTGTTCTGACCTGTTTGTATTCTGATCTGTTTCAGTGGTCTGACCGGTTTCCGTGTTCTGACCTGTTTCAGTGTTCTGACCTGTTTCCGTGTTCTGACCGGTTTCCGTGTTCTGACCTGTTTCAGTGTGCTGACCGGTTTCCGTGTTCTGACCTGTTTCAGTGTTCTGACCTGTTTCAGTGTTCTGACCTGTGTCAGTGTTCTGACCGCTTTCCGTGTTCTGACCTGTTTCAGTGTTCTAACCTGTTTCAGTGTTCTGACCTGTTTCAGTGTTCTGACCTGTTTGTATTCTGATCTGTTTCAGTGGTCTGACCGGTTTCCGTGTTCTGATCTGTTTCAGTGTTCTGACCTGTTTGTATTCTGATCTGTTTCAGTGGTCTGACCGGTTTCCGTGTTCTGACCTGTTTCAGTGTTCTGACCTGTTTCAGTGTTCTGACCTGTTTCAGTGTTCTAACCTGTTTCAGTGTTCTGACCTGTTTCAGTGTTCTGACCGGTTTCCGTGTTCTGATCTGTTTCAGTGGTCTGACCTGTTTCCGTGTTCTGACCTGTTTCAGTGTTTAGACCAGATAGGCAACACATAATGTGATGCATCATGGACAGTCATCCTGTTTTACTCCTTCCCCCAACCTCTTTCTCTCTCTCTCTTTCTTTCTCGCTCTCTATATCTCCCTCTCGCTCCCTCTCTCTCTCTGTCCCTGTCTCTGTCCTTCTCTCACATACACACAATCCGTCCTTTATTTTTTTCATCACTCATTCACTCACTTCCTCCCTCACCTTCTCCCAACACTAACCCCAACCTCCCCCTACTCCCCGATCCCATCCCTCCCTCCCTCTGATCCCTCACCCCTCTCACCCTTGTCGGGGGTCCACAGCGATGGCTCGTGGTTCGCTCAGCTCAGTGTCGATCAGGACCTTCCTCTTCTTGCCATCTCCCGTGGCGACGGAGATAGTCTTATCTCCGGAGTCGGTCCAGTAGATGTTGTTCTGGACCCAGTCAACAGCCAGTCCCTCTGGAGAGGACAGCGCTGTCTCAATCAGAGTCACCTGCTCTGACGAATCACTGGCCTTGTTGATGTACGCACTGGGGAGCACAGACAAGAGGTTATTATGACATTACTACAACACATACTATACACACACATGGACAGTATATTAAGGCACACAAAGACAACAATAGACAGAATCAACTGCAGACCCATCCAGGTGTCAGAGTCCATATCAGACCACTCTATATTACAAAACCATGGAACTGATACATTACATAGAACAGAACCAAAAATCAGATACGACTGTTGTCGTCATGGGGGAGGGAAACTCCTGGCCAGTAATACATCTGATAGGCTATTGTCGTCATGGGGGAGGGAAACTCCTGGCCAGTAATACATCTGATAGGCTATTGTCGTCATGGGGGAGGGACTCTCCTGGCCAGTAATACATCTGATAGGCTATTGTCGTCATGGGGGAGGGAAACTCCTGGCCAGTAATACATCTGATAGGCTGTTGTCGTCATGGGGGTGTCACGAATCTTCAAAGTTGAACCCAGAAGCAGACCAGGACAAGGAGAGTAGAAAAAAGGTGAGTATTTATTTACAAGTGAATGGGTAGATATATCCAGGTGGTGTAGCGGGTAGCGGTGATGAGTTGATGGGAGTAAATAGGTGGATCCAATGGGGAAGCGGAATCTTCTGACAACCAGGCGGGAATGGGGTAAATGATCCGGGTGAGTAATGTTCATGTTCATCAAACGATCCGGCAGGGAATGGATGTCAGGTCCGGGCTTATGAAGAGGAGAGATGATCAGGACCAGGTGTGCAGATAGCTGATGGGATACAGGTGCGGGTAATCAGAAACCCCAACTGGCTACATTGCCCGGCAACCAGACAGGGTGCGTTCCAGGACGCCGGAAAAACTCTCCAGGACAGAACATAGGTAAAAAACAGACTCAGGAAACGGGATTCGTGACAGTACCCCCCCTCCGACGAACGCCACCGGGCGGACTACCCGGAGCGCCAGGGTGGAGGCGGTAAAAGTCACGAAGCAGGTCATCGTCAAGGATCTGACGCCGAGGAATCCAACTCCTCTCCTCAGGACCATATCCTTCCCAATCCACTAAATACTGGAACCCTCGACCCCGCCGTCTGGAGTCCATGATGCGGCGCACCGTGTAGACAGGACCACCTCCGATCATCCGAGGAGGAGGAGGACGAGGAGGAGGTGGTAACAGAGGACTGAGGTGAACCGGATTGAGGCAGGAGACATGAAAGGTGGGGTGTACTCGAAGCGTTGCCAGCAATTTTAGTCGGACCACAGCAGGGTTAATGATTCTCTCCACCACGAACGGACCAATGAACTTTGGTGACAGTTTCCTCGACTCAGTCCGTAGAGGAAGATCCCGTGTAGCCAACCACACCTTATCTCCGATGGTATAAGCGGGAGCAGGAATACGGCGACGATTCGCCTGGATCTGATACCGGTCAGAAACTCTAAGGAGAACCTTCCTGGCCCGATGCCAGGTCCGGTGGCAACGACGAATGTGGGCCTGGACAGAAGGGACCGAAAGATCCCTCTCCTGAGAAGGAAACAAGGGAGGTTGGTATCCGTACAGGCATTGGAAGGGGGACATCCCAGTGGCAGATGAAGGAAGGGTATTATGGGCATACTCGACCCAGGGTAATTGAGATGACCAAGAGGTGGGATCAGAGGAGACAAGACAACGCAGCGTGGACTCCATCTTCTGGTTGGCTCTCTCCGCCTGACCATTAGATTGGGGATGAAATCCAGATGTGAGACTGACTGTAGCTCCAATGGCCAAACAGAAGGATTTCCAGACAGCAGAGGTAAACTGAGGACCACGGTCAGAAACAATGTCACAGGGCAACCCGTGGACCCTGAACACCTCCCTAACCAGTATCTCGGACGTCTCAGTGGCAGAAGGCAGCTTGGAGAGGGGAACAAAGTGGGCAAACTTGCTGAATCTATCCACAATGGTCAGAATAACCGTGTTACCAACAGAAGAGGGCAACCCCGTGACAAAATCCAGGGCCAGATGCGACCAAGGTCGTCGGGGAATAGGTAGGGGGTGAAGAAGCCCAGAGCTGGCCCGATTGGTACTCTTATTCTGCGCACAAACAGGACAAGCGGCAACAAACCTCCGGGTATCTTCTCCCATGGCAGGCCACCAAAATCGTCTGCGCAGTAGCGCCATAGTCCGAGCAACACCAGGGTGACAAGCTATCTTGCTGGCGTGGGACCACTGAAGGACAGCAGAATGAACCGACTCAGGCACGAACAACCGACCGGGTGGACCGTTACCGGGCCCGGGCTGTGTCCGAAGAGCCGCCATCACCTCCTCCTCAATCCTCCATGTAACGGCTCCCACGACAACGTTCTGGGGAAGAATCGTCTCAGTCTTGGCCTCACTCTCCTCCGTCTTGGAGAACATCCGGGACAGGGCGTCCGCCTTCCCGTTCTTCGACCCAGGTCGGAACGTCAGGGAAAAATTGAAGCGTCCAAAAAACAAAGCCCACCGGGCCTGACGAGAGTTGAGACGTTTAGCCGATTGCACGTAAGCCAGATTCTTGTGGTCAGTCCAGACCACAAACGGTTGCTCCGCTCCCTCCAACCAGTGACGCCACTCCTCCAAGGCAAGCTTCACAGCGAGAAGCTCCCGGTTACCCACATCGTAGTTTCTTACAGCTGGAGAAAGACGACAAGAGTAGAAGGCGCAGGGATGGAGTTTACCGTCAGTGGAGCTACGCTGGGACAGGATGGCGCCCACCCCCACATCAGACGCATCCACCTCCACAACGAACTGACGGGAAGTGTCAGGTTGAGAGAGAATCGGGGCGTTGGTGAATCGGCTCTTCAAATCTAGAAATGCTCGGTCTGCCTCAGGAGACCAACAGAATGTTCTGGTGCAAGACGTCAGTACAGTTAAAGGGGCGGCCACCCGGCTGTAATCACGGATAAACCTCCGATAAAAATGTGCAAACCCCAGGAATCTCTGGAGCTGCAATCTCGAACCGGGCTGGACCCAATCCCGAACCGCCCGAACCTTCTCTTGGTCCATCTTGAGCTCTCCCCTGGAGATGATGTAACCGAGGAAGGACGTCGTGTGGGCGTGAAAATCACACTTCTCAGCCTTCACGAACAGACGGTTCTCCAATAACCGCTGCAGGACCTGCTTGACATGCTGAAAGTGGCTAGAAAGCTCCTTCGAGAAGATGAGGATATCATCCAGGTAAACAAACACAAAAATACCAATCATATCTCTCAGAACGTCATTCACCATACTTTGGAACACAGCAGGAGCGTTGGTCAGTCCAAACGGCATCACCTGGTACTCGAAATGTCCCATCGGAGTATTGAACCCAGTCAACCACTCGTCTCCCTCCTTGATCCGAACCAAATGATAAGCATTACGTAAATCAAGCTTCGTAAAAACCGTAGCACCCTGTAAAGAATCGAAAGCCGAGCTCATCAAGGGCAGGGGATACTTGTTCTTGACCGTAATATCATTCAAACCCCGATAATCAATACACGGTCGAAGAGAGCCATCCTTCTTGCTCACAAAAAAAATCCTGCTCCCAGAGGTGATGACGAGGGTCGAATGAGACCTGCAGCTAGAGACTCCTTGATGTAGGTCTCCAAGGCCTCACGTTCAGGTCGAGAGATACTGTATAACCGTCCCTTGGGTAAGGAAGCTCAAGGAAACAGATTAATCGCACAGTCATAAGGTCGGTGGGGAGGAAGGGACTGAGCCTTCTGTTTACTGAATACTTCACCCAACTCGTGATATGTTTCTGGAACCAGGGACAAATCAGGAGGAACAGAGTCACTGACCTGACTGGAAATGGCAGGAGAACAGGCAGTGCTAAGACAGTTAGCATGACAATCAATGCTCCAACTAGTTACCTTACCCGTCACCCAATCAAACGAGGGATTGTGTTCCTTCAGCCAGGGGTAACCAATAACCAGAGGAACATGGGGTGAGGACAGAATGAAGAAGGAGATAAACTCTGAATGATTCCCCGACAACAACATCTTAACCGGTTCAGTCCTCATAGTGATCCGTGCCAGACTACTGCCGTTCAGAGTGGTTGCTTCAATGGCTTCCGGCAATTGCTCCTTAGAAAGCCCCAGCTGTTCCACCAAGTCGGCATCAATAAAGCTGCCATCGGCACCTGAATCAATAAAAGCGTTAATCTCTAAGCTCTGATCCTTATTCATAAGGGTCGCAGGAAAACGGGGTCTGACAGGATTCTGGAGAGGTTGAATCTGGCTCGCTAAAATTCCTCCCAAAACTAGCGAGCCGGGCAGTTTAACGAACGCTGTGGACAAGTGGAGATGTAATGTCCTGAGCTACCACAGTAGAAACAGCTGTTGGTCTCACGTCTACGTTGGCGCTCCTCCTTAGTTAGCCCGTGTCGCCCCACTTGCATTGGTTCAGGATCTGGTGGCAAGACCCCTCCACTAATCCCGTGTGGGGAATAACGATCAAAACGTTCTGGTTTACTTCCTGAACCGAATGGTAACCGAGTTCCTGATTGATTGGATGGGCCCCACTGCTTCTCCCTCCTTCTCTCTCGGACTCTATTATCTACCCGAATAGATAAAGTGACCAAGCTGTCTAGATCACTAGGCTCTGGATAGGATATCAGCTCGTCCTTGAGTTGCTCCGACAACCCCTGGTAAAAAGCCGCTTGTAGTGACTCCTCATTCCAACCACTCTCCACAGACAATGTCCTGAACTCGATCATAAAGTCTGCCACACTGCGAGCTCCTTGGCGAAGAGTGAACAAACGTTTAGCTGCGTCCTTACCTCGGACTGGATGATCAAAAAGCCTTCTCAGCTCTCCCGTGAATTCCTGGTATGAAGACATGCAGGTCCCCTGTCGTTCCCAAACGGCTGAAGCCCATTCCAGAGCTCTTCCACGCAGCAGTTCAATAACAAAGGCTATCCTAGCCTTGTCAGTGGCGTAAGAATGGGGCTGCAGATCAAACACTAACCCACACTGCATAAGAAACTAACGGCATCTTCCCAAATCCCCTTCATATTTATCAGGCGTCGGTACCTTGGGTTCACGGAAGGAAAACGCATCAGGCACGGCAGGTAAGATGGGTGAAATAGGTGGTGAATGAATCGCCAGCAAACTGAGCTGATCCTGGATCTGTGTCAAGCTAGCAGATAATTTCTGGATTGCAACCGCTATCTCCTGTAGCTCCGTCTTGTGTTGTCCCAATGTCCTCCCCTGCTGGGTAATGACCATGGCAAGCGGAATCCAGGTCCGCTGGGTTCATTCTTGGCCGGATCGTTCTGTCACGAATCTTCAAAGTTGAACCCAGAAGCAGACCAGGACAAGGAGAGTAGAAAAAAGGTGAGTATTTATTTACAAGTGAATGGGTAGATATATCCAGGTGGTGTAGCGGGTAGCGGTGATGAGTTGATGGGAGTAAATAGGTGGATCCAATGGGGAAGCGGAATCTTCTGACGACCAGGCTGGAATGGGGTAAATGATCCGGGTGAGTAATGTTCATGGCTAACGATCCGGCAGGGAATGGATGTCAGGTCCGGGCTTATGAAGAGGAGAGATGATCAGGACCAGGTGTGTGTTCAGGACAGGGTGCGTTCCAGGACGCCGGAAAAACTCTCCAGGACAGAACATAGGTAAAAAACAGACTCAGGAAACGGGATTCGTGACAGGGGGAGGGACTCTCCTGGCCAGTAATACATCTGATAGGCTATTGTCGTCATGGGGGAGGGAAACTCCTGGCCAGTAATACATCTGATAGGCTGTTGTCGTCATGGGGGAGGGACTCTCCTGGCCAGTAATACATCTGATAGGCTATTGTCGTCATGGGGGAGGGAAACTCCTGGCCAGTAATACATATGATAGGCTGTTGTCGTCATGGGGGAGGGACTCTCCTGGCCAGTAATACATCTGATAGGCTGTTGTCGTCATGGGGGAGGGACTCTCCTGGCCAGTAATACATCTGATAGGCTGTTGTCGTCATGGGGGAGGGACTCTCCTGGCCAGTAATACATCTGATAGGCTGTTGTCGTCATGGGGGAGGGACTCTCCTGGCCAGTAATACATCTGATAGGCTGTTGTCGTCATGGGGGAGGGACTCTCCTGGCCAGTAATACATCTGATAGGCTGTTGTCGTCATGGGGGAGGGACTCTCCTGGCCAGTAATACATCTGATAGGCTGTTGTCGTCATGGGGGAGGGACTCTCCTTGCCAGTAATACCCAGACAGGAACACCTTAACCTGGGAACTCTTTAACAACTGCTGCCCTCCTTCTATTTCCTGTAGAAACTAGCTATTAGAATGGGCTTGTCACCTTTCATCAGCAGACAAAGCAGCCAGCCTCTCTTGTTAAAGAGGGGGATTTGTCTGAGTAACAGAGGTGAGATGACCTGAGAGCAGACACAGCAGATCCACCATGAGACATGACTCCTCCACTACCTGGCTAGACCTGTAGGACAGCTTTATGAGCCACACACAGCGTCCCACTTCCCACCCTAACACAACAGGGACATAGAGGGACTACAAGCTGGGAGAGTGGAAGGAGGAGGGGGGAGACACGTTGAATAAAATGGATACGGAAGGGAACTGAAGAGGTGTTTGAGTGAGGAGCAGGATGAAACAGAAAGGAGAGACAGGGAAAGCAGGCACACGCACACACGCACGCACGCACGCACGCACGCACGCACGCACGCAGGGTGAGAGACAGAGACGAATGGGAACAGACAGGGGAGGCAGTCTCATTAATTAACTGTGTTATTGTTGATTTATTGATTATTTATTGTTGATCTTAGATGTATTAATCACAGCAGGAAGTAAGCAGGGCTGCATCGACCAGCCACCACGCTAATCACTATTAATTAACGCTAAAATAACAAGAAAGGTGGATAATAGGGATGGATGACAAAGAGGAGTTCACCACAGAGGGTTTCACCACAGAGGAGTTCACCACAGAGGAGTTAATCACAGAGGAGTTCACCACAGAGGAGTTCACCACAGAGGGTTTCACCACAGAGGAGTTCACCACAGAGGAGTTCATCACAGAGGAGTTCAACCACAGAGGGTTTCACCACAGAGGAGTTCACCACAGAGGGTTTCACCACAGAGGAGTTCACCACAGAGGAGTTCACCACAGAGGGTTTCACCACAGAGGAGTTCACCACAGAGGAGTTCACCACAGAGGAGTTCACCACAGAGGGTTTCACCACAGAAGAGTTCACCACAGAAGAGTTCACCACAGAAGAGTTCACCACAGAGGAGTTCACCACAGAGGAGTTCGCCACAGAAGAGTTCACAACAGAAGAGTTCACCACAGAAGAGTTCACCACAGAGGAGTTCACCACAGAAGAGTTCACCACAGAGTGCTTCACCACAGAGGAGTTCACAACAGAGGAGTTCACAACAGAGTGGTTCACCAGAGAGGAGTTCACAACAGAGGAGTTCACCACAGAGGGTTTCACCACAGAGGAGTTCACCACAGAGGAGTTCACCACAGAGTGGTTCACCACAGAGGAGTTCATCACAGAGGGTTTCACCACAGAGGAGTTCACCACAGAGGAGTTCACCACAGAGTGGTTCACCACAGAGGAGTTCATCACAGAGGAGTTCACCACAGAGGAGTTCATCACAGAGGAGTTCACCACAGAGGAGTTCACCACAGAGGGTTTCACCACAGAGGAGTTCACCACAGAGGAGTTCACCACAGAGGAGTTCATCACAGAGGAGTTCACCACAGAGGGTTTCACCACAGAGGAGTTCACCACAGAGGGTTTCACCACAGAGGAGTTCACCACAGAGGAGTTCACCACAGAGGAGTTCACCACAGAGGGTTTCACCACAGAGGAGTTCACCACAGAGGAGTTCACCACAGAGGGTTTCACCACAGAAGAGTTCACCACAGAAGAGTTCACCACAGAAGAGTTCACCACAGAGGAGTTCACCACAGAGGAGTTCGCCACAGAAGAGTTCACAACAGAAGAGTTCACCACAGAAGAGTTCACCACAGAGGAGTTCACCATAGAAGAGTTCACGACAGAGTGGTTCACCACAGAGGAGTTCACAACAGAGTGGTTCACCAGAGAGGAGTTCACAACAGAAGAGTTCACCACAGAGTGGTTCACCACAGAGGAGTTCACCACAGAGGAGTTCACCACAGAGTGGTTCACCACAGAGGAGTTCATCACAGAGGAGTTCATCACAGAGGAGTTCACCACAGAGGAGTTCACCACAGAGGGTTTCACCACAGAGGAGTTCACCACAGAGGAGTTCACCACAGAGTGGTTCACCACAGAGGAGTTCATCACAGAGGAGTTCACCACAGAGGAGTTCACCACAGATGAGTTCACCACAGAGCAGTTCACCACAGAGGAGTTCACCACAGAGGGTATCACCACAGAGGAGTTCACCACAGAGGAGTTCACCACAGAGGAGTTCACCACAGAGTGGTTCACCACAGAGGGTTTCACCACAGAGGAGTTCACCACAGAAGAGTTCACCACAGAGGAGTTCACCACAGAGTGGTTCACCACAGAGGGTTTCACCACAGAGGAGTTCACCACAGAGGAGTTCACCACTCTATGATGTTGTCCAATCAAATCAGATGTTATTGGTCACATACACATGGTTACCAGATGTTATTGGTCACATACACATGGTTAACAGATGTTATTGGTCACATACACATGGTTACCAGATGTTATTGGTCACATACACATGGTTAACAGATGTTATTGGTCACATACACATGGTTAACAGATGTTATTGGTCACATACACATGGTTAACAGATGTTATTGGTCACATACACATGGTTACCAGATGTTATTGGTCACATACACATGGTTACCAGATGTTATTGGTCACATACACATGGTTACCAGATGTTATTGGTCACATACACATGGTTAGCAGATGTTATTGGTCACATACACATGGTTAGCAGATGTTATTGGTCACATACACATGGTTAACATATGTTATTGGTCACATACACATGGTTACCAGATGTTATTGGTCACATACACATGGTTAGCAGATGTTATTGGTCACATACACATGGTTACCAGATGTTATTGGTCACATACACATGGTTAGCAGATGTTATTGGTCACATACACATGGTTAGCAGATGTTATTGGTCACATACACATGGTTAACAGATGTTATTGGTCACATACACATGGTTACCAGATGTTATTGGTCACATACACATGGTTACCAGATGTTATTGGTCACATACACATGGTTAACAGATGTTATTGGTCACATACACATGGTTACCAGATGTTATTGGTCACATACACATGGTTACCAGATGTTATTGGTCACGTACACATGGTTAACAGATGTTATTGGTCTCATACACATGGTTAACAGATGTTATTGGTCTCATACACATGGTTACCAGATGTTATTGGTCACATACACATGGTTACCAGATGTTATTGGTCACATACACATGGTTACCAGATGTTATTGGTCACATACACATGGTTACCAGATGTTATTGGTCACATACACATGGTTACCAGATGTTATTGGTCACATACACATGGTTACCAGATGTTATTGGTCACATACACATGGTTAACAGATGTTATTGGTCTCATACACATGGTTACCAGATGTTATTGGTCTCATACACATGGTTACCAGATGTTATTGGTCACATACACATGGTTACCAGATGTTATTGGTCACATACACATGGTTACCAGATGTTATTGGTCACATACACATGGTTACCAGATGTTATTGGTCACATACACATGGTTACCAGATGTTATTGGTCTCATACACATGGTTACCAGATGTTATTGGTCTCATACACATGGTTACCAGATGTTATTGGTCACATACACATGGTTACCAGATGTTATTGGTCACATACACATGGTTACCAGATGTTATTGGTCACATACACATGGTTACCAGATGTTATTGCGAGTGTATTGTTTATAAAATATATATTTAAAAAAAGAAACACCTGGCCAGAGAAAAACCCTCCAGAGTGACAAGTGTTGACCACACAACATGGAACTTGGGTGGGTATCCTAGTGTGTGGCTGGTGGCTAACGTTAGCACAGCAGGGGTTAAGGTATACAACATGACAGTTTCAGACCAGAGTGAGAAGTGAATGATACTGGTACACTTGCTGCTGTAAGGAGCCAGCCCATAAGGAGGTATACAGGCTCTCTGCCAGTGGGTCTGTGCTGTTCTGCTAGTTCTGAAGACGAGGGAGGGTGCTTATCAATGTCAAATCAGAATGTTTGTGTCCTCTCTCATCATCGGACCCTGTGGTGTGTGTGTGTGTGTGTGTGTGTGTGTGTGTGAGTAATGGGATAATTATTCATGGCGAGGAATTAGAAGCAGCATATGGCCAAACGGAGATGATTTACCCTGGCCCCAGTCTCCAAGGGAGGGTGGCAAGCTCATCACACACACACACACACACACACACACACACACACACACACACACACACACACACACAAACTTTCTGTGTGTGAAGGGCAAACAGTCCCATCATGCACCATCCATCTCTCCATTCCAGGTGTGCTTCAGGCATCAGTGTCATAATGTGTGACATGTTGTAAAATGAACAGAGAGAGAGAGAGAGAGAGAGTAGAGGAGGAGTGGAAGTGAAAGAAGCCAGAGGAGAGAGAGAGAGAAAAGGAGAGACAAATCAACCAAGTGAACAAACATAGTTTGTTCCCTCATTATGATGTACTAAAATGTTCTCACCATCAGCACATTGTCTACTCAGACAGAAATAGAAGCTAGTGTGTGTTTGTGTACTTGCATGTCCAGTAGCTTCCTCTAGCACCCTAACAAGCCCCTGGATACATAGAGATGTGACTCATGGGTCTGTCACTATCTGTCTGTATGCATACAGAGGGGAGAGGTGCTAAGGAGATCAGTATTAAGGTGCTGTCTTCAGTAGCCATCAACATGCACACAGTCACTCAAGAGAAGAGAGAGGAGAGATAGAAGAGGGAGGAGAGAGAGAGGCGAGAGGAGAGAGAGAAGAGAGAGGTGAGATATATATATATAAATAATATGATATTTATGTCTTTATTGTTTTGAAACTTCTCTATGTGTCATGTTTACTGTTAATCTTTTTTGTTTATTTCACTTTGTATATTATCTACCTCACTTGCTTTGGCAATGTTAACACATGTTTCCCATGCCAATAAAGCCCCTTGAATTGAATTTAATTGAGAGAGGAGAGGAGAGGAGAGAGGAGAGGAGAGAGAGAGGAGAGAGAGAGAGCGAGGAGAGGAGAGAGAGAGGAGAGGAGAGGAGAGAGGAGAGGAGAGAGAGAAGACTGGAACAAATACTTGAGGATATTGGAAACCCTCTGTCCAACTTCATCCTGATAAGCACCTTTCCACAAAACCAGAGTTCGGCCAACTTTTAGAATTTAGAGAGAGAGGCGAGAGGAGAGAGCCAGGAGAGAGAGAGAGGAGAGGAGAGTGGAGAGGAGAGAGAGAAGAGGAGAGTGGAGAGGAGAGAGAGGAGAGGAGAGAGGAGAGGAGAGAGAGAGGAGAGGAGAGAGAGAGAAAGAGAGAGGAGAGGAGAGAGAGAGAGAAAGAGAGAGGAGAGGAGAGAGAGAGGAGAGCGAGGAGAGAGGGAGGAGAGGAGAGGAGAGGAGAGGAGAGGAGAGGAGAGGAGAGGAGAGGAGAGGAGAGGAGAGGAGAGGAGAGGAGAGGAGAGGAGAGGAGAGAGAGAAGGTTCGGCCAACTTTTAGAATTTAGAACCTTGTTATAATTCTAGATATTCAGTTACATAGCATTGTATAAATATCCCCCATGTAATGTTAATGGTGAGCTATAACATGGCTGCCATTGAATGTAGAAGTGTCATGTTATTATAGTCTCAAAATACATGTCTCCGCACCATATTCACACTCACAGCAGAAAGGACCGTGTGTGTGTGTGTGTGTGTGTTACCTGTAGATCTTGCGCTGGTAGAGGTCACACCAGTACATCTTGTTGGTGGTGACATCCACATCCAAGGCGACAGCGTTCTTCAGAGTGGGAACCACCTGGCTGTATTCCCTCTTTACCAGGTCTATACGACAGATCTCATGGCGGTTAGTAAACATCAGGTACGGGCTCTTCCCTGAGACACAACAGATATACAATATGAGAACATTTCAATGCTGAAAACACTGAAACAGTCAGAGGAAAGCATTACTACACAGGACAAGCTTGTCTCTGAGAGAAAACACACACAGAACACAACAATGAGAACATTTCAATGATTAAACATTGGTAGAGACAGATGAAACATTGGTAGAGACAGATGAAACATTGGTAGAGACAGATGAAACATTGGTAAAGACAGATGAAACATTGGTAAGAGACAGATAAAACATTGGTAAGAGACAGATGAAACATTGGTAGGAGACAGATGAAACATTGGTAAGAGACAGATGAAACATTGGTAAGAGACAGATGAAACATTGGTAAAGACAGATGAAACATTGGTAAGAGACAGATGAAACATTGGTAGAGACAGATGAAACATTGGTAGAGAGATGAAACATTGGTAGAAACAGATGAAACATTGGTAAAGACAGATGAAACATTGGTAAGAGACAGATGAAACATTGGTAGAGACAGATGAAACATTGGTAGAGACATATGAAACATTGGTAGAGACAGATGAAACATTGGGTAGAGACAGATGAAACATTGGTAAAGACAGATGAAACATTGGTAGAGACAGATGAAATATTGGTAGAGACATATGACACATTGGTAGAGACAGATGAAACATTGGTAAGAGACAGATGAAACATTGCTAAAGACAGATGAAACATTGGAAATAAATAGATTAAACATTGGTAGAGACAGATGAAATATTGGAAAGAAATAGATGAAACATTGGTAGAGACAGATGAAACATTGGTAGAGACAGATGAAACATTGGTAGAGACAGATGAAACATTGGTAGAGACAGATGAAACATTGCTAAAGACAGATGAAACATTGGAAAGAAATAGATGAAACATTGGTAAAGACAGATGAAACATTGGTAGAGACAGATGAAACATTGGTAGAGACAGATGAAACATTGGTAAAGACAGATGAAACATTGGTAGAGACAGATGAAATATTGGAAAGAAATAGATGAAACATTGGTAAAGACAGATGAAACATTGGTAGAGACAGATGAAACATTGGTAGAGACAGATGAAACATTGGTAAAGACAGATGAAACATTGGTAAGAGACAGATGAAACATTGGTAAGAGACAGATGAAACATTGGTAGAGACAGATGAAATATTGGTAGAGACAGATGAAACATTGGTAAAGACAGATGAAACATTGGTAGAGACAGATGAAACATTGGTAGAGACAGATGAAACATTGGTAGAGACAGATGAAACATTGGTAGAGACAGATGAAACATTGGTAAGAGACAGATGAAACATTGGTAAGAGACAGATGAAACATTGGTAGAGACAGATGAAACATTGGTAGAGACAGATGAAACATTGGTAAAGACAGATGAAACATTGGTAAAGACAGATGAAACATTGGTAAAGACAGATGAAACATTGGTAGAGACAGATGAAACATTGCTAAAGACAGATGAAACATTGGTAAAGACAGATGAAACATTGGTAAAGACAGATGAAACATTGGTAGAGACAGATGAAACATTGGTAAAGACAGATGAAACATTGGTAGAGACAGATGAAACATTGGTAGAGACAGATGAAACATTGCTAAAGACAGATGAAACATTGGAAATAAATAGATTAAACATTGGTAGAGACAGATGAAATATTGGAAAGAAATAGATGAAACATTGGTAAAGACAGATGAAACATTGGTAAAGACAGATGAAACATTGGAAATAAATAGATTAAACATTGGTAGAGACAGATGAAATATTGGAAAGAAATAGATGAAACATTGGTAGAGACAGATGAAACATTGGTAGAGACAGATGAAATATTGGTAGAGACAGATGAAACATTGGTAGAGACAGATGAAACATTGGTAGAGACAGATGAAACATTGCTAAAGACAGATGAAACATTGGAAATAAATAGATTAAACATTGGTAGAGACAGATGAAATATTGGAAAGAAATAGATGAAACATTGGTAAAGACAGATGAAACATTGGTAAAGACAGATGAAACATTGGTAGAGACAGATGAAACATTGGTAGAGAGATGAAACATTGGTAGAGACAGATGAAACATTGGTAAAGACAGATGAAACATTGGTAGGAGACAGATGAAACATGGTAGAGACAGATGAAACATTGGTAAGAGACAGATGAAACATTGGTAAGAGACAGATGAAACATTGGTAAGAGACAGATGAAACATGGTAGAGACAGATGAAACATTGGTAAGAGACAGATGAAACATGGTAGAGACAGATGAAACATTGGTAAGAGACAGATGAAACATTGGCAGAGACAGAAGACACATTGGTAGAGACAGATGAAACATGGTAGAGACAGATGAAACATGGTAGAGACAGATGAAACATTGGTAGAGACAGATGAAACATTGGTAGAGAGATGAAACATTGGTAGAGACAGATGAAACATTGGTAAGAGACAGATGAAACATTGGTAAGAGACAGATGAAACATGGTAGAGACAGATGAAACATTGGTAAGAGACAGATGAAACATTGGTAAGAGACAGATGAAACATTGGTAAGAGACAGATGAAACATGGTAGAGACAGATTAAACATTGGTAAGAGACAGATGAAACATTGGCAGAGACAGATGAAACATTGGTAAGAGACAGATGAAACATTGGCAGAGACAGATGAAACATGGTAGAGACAGATTAAATATTGGTAGAGACAGATGAAACATTGGTAGAGAGATGAAACATTGGTAAGAGACAGATGAAACATTGGCAGAGACAGATGAAACATTGGTAAAGACAGATGAAACATTGGTAAAGACAGATGAAACATTGGTAAAGACAGATGAAACATGGTAGAGACAGATTAAATATTGGTAGAGACAGATGAAACATTGGTAGAGAGATGAAACATTGGTAAGAGACAGATGAAACATTGGCAGAGACAGATGAAACATTGGTAAAGACAGATGAAACATGGTAGAGACAGATGAAATATTGGTAGAGACAGATGAAACATTGGCAGAGACAGATGAAACATTGGTAACTTTTCTGATGATGTGAAATCAAGGAAATATCTTTCAAGATCTTATAACAGTTTAAACAGTTTGGAAGGTCAAATGTTTCTATCTGTCACATGCTTCGTAAACAACCGGTTTAGACTAGCATATACAAACGGACAAACAGTGTTCATGATAAGCTCAAATACTAGCCAATAATTCACAGGTGTGTGCAATATTTTAAATAATTTCCTTCTAACAGCGTTACAATTTCCTTCCCACAAAGGACAAAGGTTAGTTCAGCAGAATATTTCACAACTCTTTCAGTAATGACTTTAGAGATTCAGACCCCACTTCCTTGTTCCTGTTTGATTGACAATGACAGGGCTCTAACGTCTCCTCAACACCTCTCCTTCTGTCTCCGTTTGTCTTGTAATAAAAACAGAATCTGTGGTCAATGAATCATGCTGTTCTATTCCTGGTACTGCAGATACGCAAAGCTGTTTCTCAGTGATTTTCCTTGGGTGAAATGTGTGTGTGTGTGTGCATCATCTACCCAAGGCAAATTTCTCAACAGAGTGAAAGAGAATGACTCATAATTCCCATAAGGATCGCACACGCACACACACACGGTAACAGCAAACACACATGCACACACACTAAATAAAAAAATGCATACACTAACACACATGGCTCGATCTTAGATGCGTAGAATGAAACCTACTCCCCAAACCTCCACCTCCATTATCCTCTAACTGACCTCTTTTATCTTTCATTTGGCGTTCCATCTCTAGTAGCTGCTCTGTCATCTCACACACACACACACACACACACACACACACACGCACACACACACACACACACACACACACACACACACACACACACACACACACACACACACACACACACACACACACCGTGTGACCGTACATGAATAGTTCTCAAGGAGAGTGCAGAGTAGACCTCTCACTCATTGCCACACAGCAATCTCTCTCTTCTCTCTGACCCTCTCTCTACTCTCTGACCCTCTCTCTTCTCTCTGACCCTCTCTCTTCTCTCTGACCCTCTCTCTCCTCTCTGACCCTCTCTCTACTCTCTGACCCTCTCTCTTTTCTCTCATCTCTGCCCTCTGACTCTCGCTCTTCTCTCTGACCATCTCTCTCCTCTCTGACCCTCTGTCGTATTACCATTCCATGAGTAGTTCTCAACCTCACAGAATCACCATCTCAAGTAGCTCTGTTCTGTAGCTCTGTTCTGTTCCCTGGCCAAGATGGGATTTGTACAATGCTTCATGAGAGAGTGAGAGGGGGAGGGAGGGATAGAGAGAGGGGATGAGTAGGAGATAGAAAGAGGAGAGAAAAAGAGGAGAGAGACAGAGAGAGAAACTGAGTGAGTGAGAAAGACAAATGGAGAGAGAGAGAGAGAGAGAGATAGATAGATAGATAGATAGATAGATAGATAGATAGATAGATAGATAGATAGAAGGGAGGGAAAGAAAGACTGGCAGCTTCCTCAAATAGTACCCGCAAAAAAACAGTCAACATCAACACTGAAGAGACGACTCCGGGATGCTGTCCTTCTAGGCAGAGTTGCAAAGAAAAAGCCATATCTCAGACGGGCCAATAAAAATAAAATATTAAGATGGGCAACAGAACACAGACACTGGACAGAGGAACTCTGCCTAGAAGGCCAGCATCCCGGAGTCACCTCTTCACTGTTGACATTGAGACTGGTGTTTTGCGGGTACTATTTAATGAAGCTGCCAGTTGAGGACTTGTGAGGCGTCTGTTTCTCAAACTAGACACTGTAATGTACTTGTCCTCTTGCTCAGTTGTGCACTGGGGCCTTCCACTTCTCTTTCTATTCTGGTTAGAACCAGTTTACGCTGTTCTGTGAAGGGAGTAATACACAGATTGTACGAAATCTTCAGTTCTTGGCAATTTTGAGCCTGTAATCGAACCCACAAATGCTGATGCTCCAGATACTCAACTAGTCTGAAGAAGGCCAGTTTAATTGCTTCTTTAATCAGAACAACAGTTTTCAGTTGTGTTAACATAATTGCAAAAGGGTTTTCTAATGATCAATTAGCCTTTTAAAACGATAAACTTGGACTAGCTAACACCACGTGCCATTGGAACACAGGAGTGGTGGTTGTTGATAATGGGCCTCTGTACGCCTATGTAGATATTCCATTAAAAATCAGCAGTTTCCAGCTACAATAGTCATTTACAACATTAACAATATCTACACTGTATTTCTGATCAGAGGCCATTTTAAATGGACAAAGAATTAGCTTTTCTTTCAAAAACAAGGACATTTCTAAGTGACCCCAAACCTCAGAACAGCCTCAATTGTCAGGTCATAGACTCTACAAGGTGACGAAAGAGTTCCACAGGAATGCTGGCCCATGTTGACTCCAAGGCTTCTCACAGTTGTGTCAAGTTGTCTGGATGTCCTTTGGGTGGTGGACCATTATTGATACACACAGGAAACTGCAGAGCGTGAAAAATCCAGAGGCGCTGCTGTTTTTGACACAAACTGGTGCGCCTGGCACCTACTACCATATCCCATTCAAAGGCCCTTCAATCTTTTGTCTTGCCCATTCACCCTCTGAATGACACAGACACAAAATCCATGTCTGAATTGTCTCAAGGCTTAAAAATCCTTCTTTAACCCGTCTCCTCTCCTTCATCTACACTGATTGAAGTGGATTTAACAAGTGACATCAATAAGGGATCATAGCTTTCACCTGGATTCCTTCATCAGTCTATGTCATGGAAAGAGTTCTTAATGTTTTGTACACTCAGTGGTTCGTCCTTATTAAAGTTCAGAGTTTATGCTGCGACCGTTAGTGGCAGATGCTGGCATTCTGTCATTGCACCACACTATTACAAGAGGGAGTTAGAACGCTTATCTATCGGTAGTCTAAACTGTGGCAATTAATGGAGGTGTTTTCAGTCTGAGAGTCTCTCTTCTGGCACTAGAGTCCTGCATCAGACAACAACAAAAACTGTTGGTGGTCCTGGAGTTGAGAGAGAACTTGGGTAAATTTGGGTAGATTTTCACTTGACATGTGGTCTGACGAATATCCGAAAAATGTGGGCTTTTGGTTTCCTCTCCCTCTAAAAACAGAAATAAATAATTCTAAATATCAAACGGGCTTAATTTACAAATCAGTAAGAATGTCTCACTCCATGTTCAAGAATGGACTTTTCCCCTTTATTCAGATTACAATTGCTCACTTTCGGTTATTTGAAAATGAAATCATCTCCAAAATAGCCTTATTTCTTAAACAAAGCGATTATTATTATTATTAACCCTGCATTATAATTATATAAAAGCCCCTTAGATATTCTCACAGATCCTAATGAAAAATGCCCCTTAGATATTAATTTAGAATCCTCCAATCCTCTAAATATAATTATTGGAGGAGAGTCATGTCATTGGCAGAAAGTCAGGCGGTATTGGCGGAGTTGAAGGCAGCGAGGAACGAGATGGAGTCATAATCCAGGCAAACATGGAGATGATTATTTCAACTACACTAAAGTTGCAACAAGTTCGATTGGGTTCAAATCAGGAGACCAACATGTTGAGATAAAAAAAATATTTGTAGATATACTGTAGGCCTACCGTAGGCGACATGAGTCTCACTAGTGTTGAGGAATGTGTTGTTAAAAGTGTTGCAGGTCTGATTTATTTATTTTTATCTTACCTTTATTTCACTACATAAAAGTCTACGTACTCTGCTGACGTCTTGACCCAGTTTATGCCCTCAATTGCAATGCAAACCATAACGAATTACTATGGGAATAAATGGAAGAGGCAAATGGAAGGGGAAACTTCTCTGTCGGCTCTGGAGGCCTTTTGAAAACATGTCTATATCATATAATGTCTTAACGAGCCTTTCCATAAGTCCACTCAAGTTTCTTCAACTGTCTTCTGACTGTGATTAGAGCGATGTTGAAAGCCTTTGCCGATCGCTCATCAACTTCAACCATCAGTGAGTCCATCATACCGAGTCCACCAAATTGAAAACCTCTAAAACCAGATTTGCCCCAACAAAAAAATGTATCCATCCCTACAAATATATTCATGTATATTACCCTGCATTATAATTGTAATGGAGATGTTTATTTCGTTATGGATCCATAACAAATTATTATGGGAATAAATATCACTGAATGACATGTTGTCAACTATTTCAGCACTGTTTCACGCTGCTCTGAGAAAAGCATGGGGACTGGTATTATTTTCACTGAATCTCCGTTTGGGTATTGGTTGGCCTACAATTAGGGTGTGAAAATGTTAGGATTATTTTAGGATTATTTTGCTCTTAGTACAGTAGCCTACTCCCGACCAGTCACGTTGTACAGCGCCATATTTTCCTAACGGAAACCCTGAGGGTTTTTCATTTTTCTTGGAATAGAAACACCATAATATTAATCAAATTAATGAAGCTACATTTCTTAAAATTAATCCCATATACGATGTCCTTACAAAAAAAAGGTCTTAAATGATCTAGTACAGCCAATATTAAAAAAGTCAAATGCTTCTCAAAGATGCCCTCTGGTGGTCAAACTAGCACTAACTCGCAACAATGGCTGACACTCAAATAACGTGCCATAGAATTCTGCGGCAACCCGCAAGGTGTGCTGCAGTGCGACGCAACTTTTAAAGGATGAACCACCGTATATATACAGTGCCAGTCAAACGTTTGGATACACCTACTCATTCCAGGGTTTTTCTTTATTTTTACTATTTTCTACATTGTAGAATAATAGTGAAGACATCACAACTATTAAATAACACACATGGAATCATGTAGTAACCAGAAAAGTGTTAAACAAATCAAAATATATTTTATACTTGAGATTCTTAAAAGTAGCCACCCTTTGCCTTGATGACAGCTTTGCACACTCTTGGACACACCTACTGAGATATAAGCTGAGAGAGACGGATGGAGTCTTATCTCCTTCCCTCCTCATCCCGGACAAAATCAAGACAAAGCCAGGCAACTTGTCCCATCAAGCCAGGGCGTTCTGAGTTGGCTCCATGTTTCGAACCACGGCACGCGCACGCACACACACACACACACACACACCTGCACGCGCAACACCTAGATGAGTTTCTCGGTCCCAGGCCGCCACGGGACACTGCACAGGGAGCAAATATTTTCATTTTCACTGCGAGTCAGGATGCAATAATTTTCCCTGTCTCTTGGATTTGTACCGATCAATTTCAGCCGCTCTCCCATTAGGGAAGGGAGAAAAAGAGAGACAGAAAGAGAGCGAGACAGAGACACAGAGAGAAAGAGTGGCAGAGAGAGAGACCAAGAGAGAGAAGAGAGAAGAGAGAGAAAGAAAGCGAAAGAAAGAGAGAGAGAGAAGACAGACAGATGGACAGAAAATGAGTGGCAGCATACATAGGGAGGGAGAGACAAACAGATTGTTTTCAGCATCTACATTTTCGGTCACAACTTGCAGAGTTGTTTACGTGTTGCTGTGCGTTTTGTTGTCAACCTTACTTTGCTACCTGACAACTTCATGGTTTTTACTTTTTAATTACTGTTTATATTTTTGGTTTTTCCTTCACTCAACTTATTTTTCTTTCAACTTTTTCACTCCGGACGCTTTATCTGGATGTGGTTCGTCAGGACCTCCAACAGCCAAAGCTAACTATTAACATTAACATGATGACTTCTAATTGCAGTCGCTGTAATCATAATATACAGGAGAACGATCGCCTTGTGCTACAAGCCCAGCTTCAGACGCAATCGTTAGGCAAGGGTAATTTCAGTGTAGGAAAGGATGAAACAGCGTCTGTGCCACCAGTAAGTACAGATAATAACGTTAGTATAAATCCCCTCGCACGGTCCCCGCAGCCGGACAACTTTCTCACGGTTTCTGGAGGGAAATGCTGTAGGAATGCTCAACCGATGTCGCTCATCATCAAATAGTGCCATTCTACAGAGCAGTTGCTCTCTCTTCCTAGTGTTAAAGCAGAGTCAGACCCCTCCACTCTGACAACAGTCTGTGTGTGTTTGTGTGTGTGTGTCTGTGTGTGTGTGTGTGTGTGTGTGTGTGTGCATGCATGTGTGATGACAGGACAGACCCCATGCATTTAAATCTTCCATAACTCAGCCCTGCATTGTCAGCCAATTAAGATACGCTTTAAAAATGATAAGG
Source organism: Oncorhynchus mykiss (assembly GCF_013265735.2). Classification (NCBI taxonomy): domain Eukaryota; kingdom Metazoa; phylum Chordata; class Actinopteri; order Salmoniformes; family Salmonidae; genus Oncorhynchus; species Oncorhynchus mykiss. Next base: position 87,783,456 of record NC_048569.1, read on the forward strand.
CCAGACAGATACGCAGCCAGGCCTGAGGAATCAATTTGACGTATAGCACAGCTAGTTACTGTTATGTATAAAAAACGTATTAAACACAGAGGGTGACTGTAATTGTGAAAAAAATGAATATTCTGAGTTGTTAGTTGACGTTTAGTGACAGAAGATCAAAGTAGGTGTATTGTCTCTGGGATCGTTAGCGTGGCCTGGGAGAATAAAGATGTCTGCCAGCAGCTGGAGACAACAAGGCTGAGACATTCCCTGATTCACTGAGACTACAATCAACTTTCAGAAGTGTAGTCTGTCAAACTCATGAGAAAACACCACTCTTTCTATTCTCTAATAAATCCACGAGACAAATCTGTGCAGAATGTTCCTGTCTTGTCAAACCAAAGTTACCACGTCATTCTGAAACTCCATCCAATACAGGCAACATGTTTATTACAATAGATCCATGTCAGACAATGACTTCAGAGAGCGCTGTCCTAGACTCTGTTCTAGTCTCTGTCCTAGACTGGCCTACACTCTGTCCTAAACTCTGTTCTAGACTCTGTTCTAGACTCTGTTCTAGTCTCTGTCCTAGACTCTGTTCTAGTCTCTGTCCTAGACTGTCCTAGACTCTGTCCTAAACTCTGTCCTAGACTCTGTTCTCGACTATGTTCTAGACTATGTTCTAGACTCTGTTCTAGTGTCTGTTCTAGTCTCTGTCCTAGTCTCTGTCCTAGACTCTGTTCTAGACTCTGTCCTAGTGTCTGTCCTAGTGTCTGTCCTAGACTCTGTCCTAGTCTCTGTCCTAGTCTCTGTCCTAGACTCTGTCCTAGACTCTGTCCTAGACTCTGTTCTAGTGTCTGTTCTAGACTCTGTTCTAGTCTCTGTCCTAGACTGTCCTAGACTCTGTCCTAAACTCTGTCCTAGACTATGTCCTAAACTCTGTTCTAGTGTCTGTTCTAGACTCTGTTCTAGTCTCTGTCCTAGTGTCTGTCCTAGTGTCTGTTCTAGTGTCTGTTCTAGTGTCTGTTCTAGTCTCTGTCCTAGTGTCTGTTCAAGACTCTGTTCTAGTGTCTGTTCTAGTCTCTGTCCTAGTGTCTGTCCTAGTGTCTGTTCTAGACTCTGTTTGACTCTATCCTAGTCTCTGTCCTAGACTCTGTTCTAGTCTCTGTTCTCGACTATGTTCTAGACTCTGTCCTAGTCTCCGTTCTAGTCTCTGTCCTAGTGTCTGTTCTAAACTCTGTTCTAGTCTCTGTCCTAGTCTCTGTCCTAGACTATGTTCTTGACTCTGTCCTAGTCTCTGTCCTAGACTATGTTCTAGACTCTGTTCTAGTCTCTGTCCTAGTGTCTGTTCTAGACTCTGTTCTAGTCTCTGTCCTAGTCTCTGTCCTAGACTATGTTCTAGTCTCTGTTCTAGACTCTGTTCTCGACTCTGTTCTAGTCAATGTTCTATACTCTGTTCTCGACTCTGTTCTAGACTATGTTCTAGTCTATGTTCTAGTCTCTGTTCTAGACTATGCTCTAGTCTCTGTTCTAGACTATGTTCTAGTGTCCTCTGAATCAGAGAGGTGTGGGAGGGGCTGCCTTAATCGACATCCACGTCTTCGGCGCCCGGGGAACAGTGGGTTAACTGCCTTGTTCAGGGGCAAAACGACAGATTTGAACTTGTCAGCTCAGGGATTCAATCCAGCAACCTTCCGGTTACTGGCCCAACGCTCTAACCACTAGGCTACCTGCCGCCCCATTTCTACCTGCCGCCCCATTGCTGCCTGTCTTTTAACAATTGCTGGGAAGGAGACTGGGAAGTGTTATATATTTCTATCGGGAGAGGGAGGGAGGGAGCCTAAAGGGAGAAAGGAGAGGGATATGGGGAGAAGGAGGGATGGATGGGTGGATGGATGGATGGAGGGAGGGAGGGAGGGAGCCTAAAGGGAGAAAGGAGAGGGATATGGGGAGAAGGAGGGATGGATGGATGGATGGAGGGAGGGAGCCTAAAGGGAGAAAGGAGAGGGATATGGGGAGAAGGAGGGATGGATGGATGGATGGAGGGAGGGAGGGAGGGAGGGAGGGAGGGAGGGAGGGAGGGAGGGAGGGAGGGAGGGAGGGAGGGAGGGATAAGGCGAGAAAACGGTGCATAGTGAGAGTGAGGGAGAAACAGTAAAAAGGGGGATTGAGGAGAAAAACAGAGATGCAGACATATAGTCAAGGAGAAGGAAAGAGGAGGACACAGAGAAGGACCAAGAGGAGGACACAGAGGACACAGAGGAGTATAGAGGAAGAAGGAGGACACAGAGGTGTATAGAGGAAGACACAGAGGAAGAAAGAAGAGAACACGGAGGAGTATAGAGGAAGACAAAGAGGACTCAGAGGAGGACACAAAGGAGTATAGAGGAGGACACAGAGGAAGACACAGAGGAGGACACAGAGGAAGACACAGAGGAGGACACAGAGGAGGACACAAATATGCAGAGAAAGAGGAGTATAGAGGAAGACACAGAGGAGGACACAGAGGAAGACACAGAGGAGGACACAGATGAGGACACAAAGATGCAGAGAAAGAGGAGTATAGAGGAAGACACAGAGGAGGACACAGAGGAGGACACAAAGATGCAGAGAAAGAGGAGTACAGAGGAAGACACAGAGGAGGACACAGAGGAAGACAAAGAGGAGGACACAGAGGAGGACACAAAGATGCAGAGAAAGAGGAGTATAGAGGAAGACACAGAGGAGGACACAGAGGAGGACACAGAGGAAGACACAGAGGAGGACACAGAGGAGGACACAGAGGAAGACACAGAGGAGGACACAGAGGAGGACACAGAGGAGGACACAGAGGAAGACACAGAGGAGGACACAGAGGAAGACACAGAGGAGGACACAGAGGACACAGAGGAAGACACAGGGGAAGACACAGAGGAGGACACAGAGGAGGACACAGAGGAAGACACAGAGGAGGACACAGAGGAGGACACAGAGGAGGACACAGAGGAAGACACAGAGGAGGACACAGAGGAAGACACAGAGGAGGACACAGAGGACACAGAGGAAGACACAGGGGAAGACACAGAGGAGGACACAGAGGAGGACACAGAGGAAGACACAGAGGAGGACACAGAGGAGGACACAAAGATGCAGAGAAAGAGGAGTATAGAGGAAGAGAAAGAGATAGAAAAGTTAACAGCCATATGGACAGATCAGAGGGGAAGTTCCTGAGTTACTCACCTACCTACCTCTCTCTCTCTCTCTACCTCTCTCTCTCTCTACCTCCCTCCCTCCCTCCCTCTATGAGAGATCATCTGATTATCGAAGTAAAACTGCAGACCTAAGTGTTGATTAGAATAGACTGAGTAAATCTGTACCTGTTGCAGAGAATGTTGCAGTATAATTACAGACACAGACAGAAACACACACAGATGCATGTATGCACAAAGGAAAATGGTGAGAGCCAATCAGTTAGTCATTTAACGGTTAGTGAGTCATTTAACTGTTAGTGAGTGATATTGCACCCATGGTAAACACAATAAAACATTTAGTGTAGTGAAATGACTTGTGGGAATCAACTTGCTACATTGTATGGTTATACTTTGGCTTATAGCGATGAACGTAACATGATGCCACCAACCTGGGAGTTGTGCTTTTAATTAGCTTCTACACCGTTCATATTAACTAGAAAGGCACATGGGAGACTGCTGTCTAAATTATTATGCGCGGCACTGTAGCTACAATTAAAACTAGTAAAACTCTTCAGTAAGTATGTCAAATTAGTATTATTCTAACGCTTTCTCCATCCTGCCTCCAAGGGCTTTCTCCATCCTGCCTCCAAGGGCTTTCTCCATCCTGCCTCCAAGGGCTTTCTCCACCCTGCCTCCAAGGGCTTTCTCCATCCTGCCTCCAAGGACTTTCTCCATCCTGCCTCCAAGGGCTTTCTCCATCCTGCCTCCAAGGGCTTTTCCCACCCTGCCTCCAAGGGCTTTCTCCACCCTGCCTCCATGAGCTTTCTCCATCCTGCCTCCAAGTGCTTTCTCCACCCTGCCTCCAAGGGCTTTCTCCATCCTGCCTCCAAGGGCTTTCTCCATCCTGCTTCCAATGGCTTTCTCCATCCTGCTTCCAAGGGCTTTCTCCATCCTGCCTCCAAGGGCTTTCTGCCTCCAAGGGCTTTCTCCATCCTGCCTCCAAGGGCTTTCTGCCTCCAAGGGCTTTCTCCATCCTGCCTCAAAGGGCTTTTTCCATCCTGCCTCCAAGGGCTTTCTCCATCCTGCCTCCAAGGGCTTTCTCCATCCTGCCTCAAAGGGCTTTCTCCATCCTGCCTCCAAGGGCTTTCTCCATCCTGCCTCCAAGGGCTTTCTCCATCCTGCCTCAAAGGGCTTTCTCCATCCTGCCTCCAAGGGCTTTCTCCACCCTGCCTCCAAGGGCTTTCTCCATCCTGCCTCCAAGGGCTTTCTCCATCCTGCCTCCAAGGGCCTTCCAAGTTAAGACAATATTCAGACATGGTCAGTAAGCAGTAAAAAGTAGCCCTCTAATCTCTGTGTGATTGGATGAAGGGTAATAATGGCATTGCATTCCCTGAACATCACAAATAAAGCCTTCGGTTTCCAGCTCAGTGTGATCTGCTTAACGACATCATCGCTTCAGCTGTCAGCCCCTGCTGTAGAGCAGGAGAGTGAACCCAACAAATCTACCGCAGTGGAATGTGAGTGTGTTTGTGTTGTCTGTAAATCGGTGTGAGTGTGTGCATCGTTGTGAATGTATGAGGTTGTGTGTCTGTTGATGTGAGTGTCTGTGAGTGTATGTGAGTGTGTGAGAGTGTGTGTGGAGGTTTATTAAATCCACATCACCTCAGCATCACATAGCAGGCACATCTCCTCCTTCTTCCCAAGCTTCAGAGTAAATAAACCACTGCAGAAATAAGAATGATACGTCTCTGTCTTTCTGTGCTGCAATCAACAATACGGACTGACGCGCCCAACGCTCCATCACTTCACTTCAATAACCAAGGAGCTATTCTAATAACACAAACACAAGCAAGCAAGCACGAGCACACACACACACACCCACCCACACCCACACCCACACACACCCACCCACCCACAAACACACACACACCCACACACCCACCCACCCACCCACACACACCCACCCACCCACACACACACCCACACACACACACGCAACCCCACACACACACCCACACATCCACACACACACACCCACACACACACACACCCACACACACACCTTCCCTTCCGCTCTAATAATAAAGGCCCAGCTTCCTGACAGTGTGTATGCTCTCTCTAACAGTAACAAAGATGTGCCTTCTCAGACGGGAAGTAATCAATGCCGTTTTTCACGCCACTTAGAGCAAAGCCGAACCACTTCCTTTAAACCAGTTCCTTTAAGCCAGTTCCTTTAAGCCAGTTCCTTTAAGCCAGTTTCTTTAAGCCAGTTCCTTTAAACCAGTTCCTTTAAACCAGTTCCTTTAAGCCAGTTCCTTTAAACCAGTTCCTTTAAACCAGTTCCTTTAAGCCAGTTCCTTTAAGCCAGTTCCTTTAAACCAGTTCCTTTAAACCAGTTCCTTTAAGCCAGTTCCTTTAAGCCAGTTCCTTTAAACCAGTTCCTTTAAGCCAGTTCCTTTAAACCAGTTCCTTTAAGCCAGTTCCTTTAAGCCAGTTCCTTTAAGCCAGTTCCTTTAAGACAGTTCCTTTAAGCCAGTTATTTTAAGCCAGTTATTTTAAGCCAGTTTCTTTAAGCCAGTTCCTTTAAACCAGTTCCTTTAAGCCAGTTCCTTTAAACCAGTTCCTTTAAGCCAGTTTCTTTTTTATCCAGTTCCTTTAAACCAGTTCCTTTAAGCCAGTTCCTTTAAGCCAGTTCCTTTAAACCAGTTCCTTTAAACCAGTTCCTTTAAGCCACTTCCTTTAAGCCAGTTCCTTTAAGCCAGTTCCTTTAAACAAGTTCCTTTAAGCCAGTTCCTTTAAGCCAGTTTTTTTAAGCCAGTTATTTTAAGCCAGTTACTTTAAGCCAGTTCCTTTAAGCCAGTTCTTTTAAGCCAGTTCTTTTAAGCCAGTTATTTTAAGCCAGTTACTTTAAGCCAGTTCCTTTAAGCCAGTTATTTTAAGCCAGTTCCTTTAAGCCAGTTCTTTTAAGCCAGTTCTTTTAAGCCATTTATTTTAAGCCAGTTACTTTAAGCCAGTTCCTTTAAGCCAGTTCTTTTAAGCCAGTTCCTTTAAGCCAGTTACTTTAAGCCCGTTCCTTTAAGCCAGTTCTTTTAAGCCAGTTCCTTTAAGCCAGTTCCTTTAAGCCAGTTCCTTTAAGCCAGTTCCTTTAAGCCAGTTACTTTAAGCCAGTTACTTTAAGCCAGTTCCTTTAAGCCAGTTCCTTTAAGCCAGTTACTTTAAGCCAGTTACTTTAAGCCAGTTACTTTAAGCATCCTCATTATCACGTCAGTTTGCCCTGTAATGATCTAATCTAAGAATGATGATGCTAACCAAAAACACTGTCTTTCTCTACACAATCAGAGATATGTCCCAGGCCCCCAAGTTAAGACCAGTGACCTTATTTCTATGTATGCCCAGACTGGAGTGTTTACCGTGGGTCACGGTGAAGGACAATACCCGACTGTGTCCAACAGCACCCTGCCAGGCAAGGTGGACATGTTTTTCTTTCCATTACCTCCCTGAGAAGCAGAAGGCAAATATGTGCGTTACAGACCTCAGATGGCTCTGGTCCTGGCTCTGGTCCTGGCTCTGGTCCTGCTTACAAACAACCACCGTTCATACCGGACGGCCTGAGAATAGACTGTGGTGTTACTGGGTTGCGGTGTGTGTGTGTGTGTGTGGTTGTTCTGTGGTTGCCAGGGACATAACAGGTTGCCTCTCTTACCCACGGCCTTGCAGGTCTTGGTGCTGGGGTCCATCTCATAGCCCTGATAACATTCACACTTGTAGTCTCCTTTGTAGTTGATGCAGATCTGGCTGCAGGAGTCAGGCTTTTCACACTCATCTATGTCTGGGGAGAGACGTCACAAATCCATCAATAACACAGGACCCACTCTGTCTCCACACAGACAGGAGAACAAGGGGTATTACGTAGAGATATCTCTAAGTACTGTTTAGAAAGAGAGAGTACAAGAAGTGAAGGGAATGTGGAAGAGATTGAGAGTCATCGGTCCTGTTGTAATGGCTGAATGGAATGGGGTTTCCATTAGGATGTGTTCTGTCCAGACATTTGACCGGCAGCATTTTAATGTACCAGACCCACATGCATTGGGTGTGTAACCTGATCAGGGCGTCCACCCACGCTGCTCAGGATGACACAAATCACATGTAGATTATGGTAATTCATATTAACATAACATGCAAGTCGAGGATGAAATGATGTGTGGTCCTTCTTACCTAATTCTGATGCACACTTTGAAGATTTTATAATAACTACCCACATGTACTTTTCCTCAGCCAACAAGACGAGTAACGAACAGTAAAATCACTAGCCTACAGAATGTTAATCTACTATCCCCCATAGCAGAAAAGTTGACCTATTCTATTGGTCAGCTTGGCGAGAAGAAAAATGCCAATTCTAAACAGTCTGGGACAGTTTGTGGACGATTAGATTGCAAATTCATACAACCAGTAGGCCTAGGATAAATAACACACGTTAAGATACAACAGATAAGACAGTTTAGCTTAAAATGTTCATAAACTATTATATACATTATAAGCGAACAATGCACACAAGGTAGTAGGCAAGAATGTTCTTTCCATAATGCAATTAGCAGGAAAACCCTGTTGACAAAAGTGCACTGCACAACCAAGTGGTTTCATGTGACAGAGATTAAAATATCAATTATACATTTTGAAATAAGGGAGATCTAACTACTAACATGGGTTGCTAATATGACTAGGACTGTGCCTTTGGCTACAGGACAACGAAAGAAAGTTTATAGAAAATAATTGCCTCCACGGATATGGACTGATTTTGGCTAGGCTCCTTTGAAGCAAGGTAAGACATGTCTCAGGTTTCAAACAATGAAGTATATATTTTCAAAATGCATACTGCTTCTAGCTCACTGCAAATTGGTGTGTGACGTGCTGATGAAGCCTGCCTTCCGTTGTCTTTGCATTTGCTGTTTGAGCAGCTCTCGCGTTGGCGGACAGATTTTCCACTCAAAGGCTCTGCATGCATGTGATAAGATATTACCAATATACTGTACACACGCACCAATTCAATTCCATTCAATTACGCAAATGAACCTAAAGACCGATAAGCATGGCCAATTAAATGTATTTCCATAGACTGGTATTGTCATAATGAAGAGGCTGTAATGTATTTCCATAGACTGGTATTGTCATAATGAAGAGGCTGTAATGTATTGTTTCACCATGGGTTTATCATAATGAAGAGGCTGTAATGTATTGTTTCACCATGGGTTTGTCATAATGAAGAGGCTGTAATGTATTGTTTCACCATGGGTTTGTCATAATGAAGAGGCTGTAATGTATTGTTTCACCATGGGTTTGTCATAATGAAGAGGCTGTAATGTATTTCCATAGACTGGTATTGTCATAATGAAGATGCTGTAATGTATTGTTTCACCATGGGTTTATCATAATGAAGAGGCTGTAATGTATTGTTTCACCATGGGTTTGTCATAATGAAGAGGCTGTAATGTATTGTTTCACCATGGGTTTGTCATAATGAAGAGGCTGTAATGTATTTCCATAGACTGGTATTGTCATAATGAAGAGGCTGTAATGTATTGTTTCACCATGGGTTTGTCATAATGAAGAGGCTGTAATGTATTGTTTCACCATGGGTTTGTCATAATGAAGAGGCTGTAATGTATTGTTTCACCATGGGTTTATCATAATGAAGAGGCTGTAATGTATTGTTTCACCATGGGTTTGTCATAATGAAGATGCTGTAATGTATTGTTTCACCATGGGTTTATCATAATGAAGAGGCTGTAATGTATTGTTTCACCATGGGTTTGTCATAATGAAGAGGCTGTAATGTATTTCCATAGACTGGTATTGTCATAATGAAGAGGCTGTAATGTATTTCCATAGACTGGTATTGTCATAATGAAGAGGCTGTAATGTATTGTTTCACCATGGGTTTGTCATAATGAAGATGCTGTAATGTATTGTTTCACCATGGGTTTGTCATAATGAAGAGGCTGTAATGTATTGTTTCACCATGGGTTTGTCATAATGAAGAGGCTGTAATGTATTGTTTCACCATGGGTTTGTCATAATGAAGAGGCTGTAATGTATTGTTTCACCATGGGTTTATCATAATGAAGATGCTGTAATGTATTGTTTCACCATGGGTTTATCATAATGAAGAGGCTGTAATGTATTGTTTCACCATGGGTTTGTCATAATGAAGAGGCTGTAATGTATTGTTTCACCATGGGTTTGTCATAATGAAGAGGCTGTAATGTATTTCCATAGACTGGTATTGTCATAATGAAGAGGCTGTAATGTATTGTTTCACCATGGGTTTGTCATAATGAAGAGGCTGTAATGTATTGTTTCACCATGGGTTTGTCATAATGAAGAGGCTGTAATGTATTTCCATAGACTGGTATTGTCATAATGAAGAGGCTGTAATGTATTGTTTCACCATGGGTTTGTCATAATGAAGAGGCTGTAATGTATTGTTTCACCATGGGTTTGTCATAATGAAGAGGCTGTAATGTATTTCCATAGACTGGTATTGTCATAATGAAGAGGCTGTAATGTATTGTTTCACCATGGGTTTGTCATAATGAAGAGGCTGTAATGTATTGTTTCACCATGGGTTTATCATAATGAAGATGCTGTAATGTATTGTTTCACCATGGGTTTATCATAATGAAGATGCTGTAATGTATTGTTTCACCATGGGTTTGTCATAATGAAGAGGCTGTAATGTATTTCCATAGACTGGTATTGTCATAATGAAGATGCTGTAATGTATTTCCATAGACTGGTATTGTCATAATGAAGAGGCTGTAATGTATTGTTTCACCATGGGTTTGTCATAATGAAGAGGCTGTAATGTATTGTTTCACCATGGGTTTGTCATAATGAAGAGGCTGTAATGTATTGTTTCACCATGGGTTTGTCATAATGAAGAGGCTGTAATGTATTGTTTCACCATGGGTTTGTCATAATGAAGAGGCTGTAATGTATTGTTTCACCATGGGTTTGTCATAATGAAGAGGCTGTAATGTATTTCCATAGACTGGTATTGTCATAATGAAGAGGCTGTAATGTATTGTTTCACCATGGGTTTGTCATAATGAAGATGCTGTAATGTATTGTTTCACCATGGGTTTGTCATAATGAAGAGGCTGTAATGTATTGTTTCACCATGGGTTTGTCATAATGAAGATGCTGTAATGTATTTCCATAGACTGGTATTGTCATAATGAAGAGGCTGTAATGTATTTCCATAGACTGGTATTGTCATAATGAAGAGGCTGTAATGTATTGTTTCACCATGGGTTTGTCATAATGAAGATGCTGTAATGTATTGTTTCACCATGGGTTTGTCATAATGACGATGCTGTAATGTATTGTTTCACCATGGGTTTGTCATAATGAAGAGGCTGTAATGTATTTTTTTGTTTGTTTCTTCTCCTGGACATTTGGCCGGTGCCAATTTTATTCATCAGGCTTTTCTAAAAAAAAAGGTTTTAGATTGGGTCCAGTACCGTCACAGATCTTGTCTGAGAGGGACAGGTTGTCTGGCCCTGTACCGTCACAGGTCTTGTCTGAGAGGGACAGGTTGTCTGGCCCTGTACCTTCACATATCTTGTCTGAGAAGGACAGGTTGTCTGGTCTTGTACCGTCACAGATCTTGTCTGAGAGGGACAGGTTGTCTGGCCCTGTACCTTCACATATCTTGTCTGAGAAGGACAGGTTGTCTGGCCCTGTACCGTCACAGATCTTGTCTGAGAAGGACAGGTTGTCTGGCCCTGTACCGTCACAGGTCTTGTCTGAGAAGGACAGGTTGTCTGGCCCTGTACCTTCACATATCTTGTCTGAGAAGGACAGGTTGTCTGGCCCTGTACCTTCACATATCTTGTCTCAGAGGGACAGGTTGTCTGGCCCTGTACCTTCACATATCTTGTCTGAGAGGGACAGGTTGTCTGGCCCTGTACCTTCACAGATCTTGTCTGAGAGGGACAGGTTGTCTGGTACTCTACCTTCACAGGTCTTGTATGAGAGGGACAGATTGTTTGGTACTCTACCTTCACAGGTCTAGTATGAGAGGGACAGGTTGTTTGGTACTCTACCTTCACAGGTCTTCTTGTCCATTAGTTGGTATCCAGAGGGACAGTCACACGCATAGCCAATCCTCCTGTCTCTGCAGATGTGAGAGCAGCCTCCATTTTTGTCTGCACACTCATTCACACCTAGAGAGAGAGGTAGGGAGAGAGACATGAGGGAGAAAGTGAGGGAGAGAGAGAGAGAGGGGGGGGGGGGAGGGGGAGAGAGTGAGAGAGAAAAGGGAGAGAGGGGGGGGGGGATAGAGAGAGGGAGAGAGAGAGAGAGCGAGAGAGAGAGGGGGGGGAGAGAGAAAGGGGAGAGAGAGCGGGAGAAAGAGAGAGGGATGAAAGGAGGAATAGAGGGAGGGAAGGGAGTTAAACATCAATAGAACAACCAATATATTGGTGTGTGTATGTACCTGGGGAGACTCTAGGGGAATATGTAACTATCAGACACCTGGAACCAGTCCAGAATGCACTGGGGCTCAAGAGGGGGCAGCTATTCGTCAGGCCCCCCTGTCTAATCTGACACAGAAGAGGACACAGAGGAGTATAGAGGAGGACACAGAAGAGGACACAGAGGAGTATAGAGGAGGACACAGAGGAAGAAAGAGGAGGACACAGAAGAGGACACAGAGGAAGAAAGAAGAGGACACAGAGGAGGTCACAGAGGAGTATAGAGGAAGACACAGAGGAGGACACAGATGAGGACAAAAATATGCAGAGAAAGAGGAGTATAGAGGAAGAGAGAGAGATAGAAAAGTAACAGCCATATGGACAGATCAGAGGGGAAGTTCCTGAGTTACTCTCCTACCTACCAACCTACCTCTCTCTCTCTCTACCTCCCTCCCTCCCTCCCTCCCTCCCTCCCTCCCTCCCTCCCTCCCTCACTAGTACATAAGACCATGTAATATGTCTGTCTATAAGCATAACATGTACGGCAAAGACGTAATGTCTCAGATGTTAATGTCCAGCATATCAAATCCTGCTATTTCATGATTACAAAAGTGCTGGATTACATGATTACAAAAGTGCTGGAGCTGATCTGAATGTTGACACACGGTTGACCAATCAGAAACACAGAGCTAGAGGTTCCGGGGCATTCCACTGTGAGGTCCATGACTAAAGAGCTCTAAATTGTAATTCTCTATGGTAGGGAGCTAATCTTTATGGTGCCTTATGGGTAGTGTAGTCAGAACACGTTTCCTAGCCATGAACACTCGAGGGAAGAGTTGGACTTTGATGGGAGAGAGAGAGCTGAGAGTTGTCCTGATGTACTCTCCCTTGATGAAATTAAGCTCTGATTACTAGCACAGTGGCCATCTGCATGTTAATTGGATGTTAATAAGTGTGTGTGTGTGTGTGTGTGTGTGTGTGTGTGTGTGTGTGTGTGGCTCACCACACTCCTTCATAGGTTCATCTGACCAGTCCTTGCAGTCTTTGACGGCATCACACACCTTGCTGCTGTTGATACACTGTCCATTCTTGCACATGAACTTCCTGGGGCCATCACACTTAGTGACTGGGAAAGAGAGAGGGTAGAAAAATACAATGATCATTACCTTGAAACAAGTGTTTGATTTCCAATGCATGTCACCACTACTCTGATCCCTCTGACCAGATGGCATCAAATAAGCTGGTTCCCAGACACCTCCGTCCAGCGTAATCAGCTTGTGGGAAAAAAGTAACAATGATACAACGTTGGGTGTAATGTACTGTAATACATCCTGATACTACACTGTACTGTAATACATCCTGATACTACACTGTACTGTAATACATCCTGATACTACACTGTACTGTAATACATCCTGATACTACACTGTACTGTAATACATCCTGATGCTACACTGTACTGTAATACATCCTGATACTACACTGCACTGTAATACATCCTACTACTACACTGTACTGTAATACATCCTGATACTACACTGTACTGTAATACATCCTGATACTACACTGTACTGTAATACGTCCTGATACTACACTGTACTGTAATACATCCTGATACTACACTGTACTGTAATACATCCTGATACTACACTGTACTGTAATACATCCTGATACTACACTGTACTGTAATACATCCTGATACTACACTGTACTGTAATACATCCTGATACTACACTGTACTGTAATACATCCTGATACTACACTGTACTGTAATACATCCTACTACTACACTGTACTGTAATACATCCTGATACTACACTGTACTGTAATACATCCTGATACTACACTGTACTGTAATACATCCTGATACTACACTGTACTGTAATACATCCTGATACTATACTGTACTGTATTACATCCTGATACTACACTGTACTGTAATACATCCTGATACTACACTGTACTGTAATACATCCTGATACTACACTGTACTGTAATACATCCTACTACTACACTGTACTGTAATACATCCTGATACTACACTGTACTGTAATACATCCTGATACTACACTGTACAGTAATACATCCTACTACTACACTGTAATACATCCTGATACTACACTGTACTGTAATACATCCTGATATTACACTGTACTGTAATACATCCTGATACTACACTGTACTGTAATACATCCTGATACTACACTGTACTGTAATACATCCTGATACTACACTGTACTGAAATACATCCTGATACTACACTGTACTGAAATACATCCTGATACTACACTGTACTGTAATACATCCTGATATTACACTGTACTGTAATACATCCTGATACTACACTGTACTGTAATACATCCTGATACTACACTGTACTGTAATACATCCTGATATTACACTGTACTGTAATACATTCTGATACTACAATGTACTGTAATACATCCTGATACTACACTGTACTGTAATACATCCTGATACTACACTGTACTGTAATACATCCTGATACTACACTGTACTGTAATACATCCTGATACTACATTGTACTGTAATACATCCTGATACTACACTGTACTGTAATACATCCTGATACTACACTGTACTGTAATACATCCTACTACTACACTGTACTGTAATACATCCTGATACTACATTGTACTGTAATACATCCTACTACTACACTGTACTGTAATACATCCTGATACTACACTGTACTGTAATACATCCTGATACTACACTGTACTGTAATACATCCTGATACTACACTGTACTGTAATACATCCTGATACTACACTGTACTGTAATACATCCTACTACTACACTGTACTGTAATACATCCTGATACTACATTGTAGTGTAATACATCCTACTACTACACTGTACTGTAATACATCCTGATACTACACTGTACTGTAATACATCCTACTACTACACTGTACTGTAATACATCCTGATACTACACTGTACTGAAATACATCCTGATACTACACTGTACTGTAATACATCCTACTACTACACTGTACTGTAATACATCCTGATACTACACTGTACTGAAATACATCCTGATACTACACTGTACTGTAATACATCCTGATACTACACTGTACTGTAATACATCCTGATACTACACTGTACTGTAATACATCCTGATACTACACTGTACTGTAATACATCCTGATACTACACTGTACTGTAATACATCCTACTACTACACTGTACTGTAATACATCCTGATACTACACTGTACTGTAATACATCCTGATACTACACTGTACTGTAATACATCCTACTACTACACTGTACTGTAATACATCCTGATACTACACTGTACTGTAATACATCCTACTACTACACTGTACTGTAATACATCCTACTACTACACTGTACTGTAATACATCCTGATACTACACTGTACTGTAATACATCCTACTACTACACTGTACTGTAATACATCCTGATACTACACTGTACTGTAATACATCCTGATACTACACTGTACTGTAATACATCCTACTACTACACTGTACTGTAATACATCCTGATACTACATTGTAGTGTAATACATCCTACTACTACACTGTACTGTAATACATCCTGATACTACACTGTACTGTAATACATCCTACTACTACACTGTACTGTAATACATCCTGATACTACACTGTACTGAAATACATCCTGATACTACACTGTACTGTAATACATCCTACTACTACACTGTACTGTAATACATCCTGATACTACACTGTACTGAAATACATCCTGATACTACACTGTACTGTAATACATCCTGATACTACACTGTACTGTAATACATCCTGATACTACACTGTACTGTAATACATCCTGATACTACACTGTACTGTAATACATCCTACTACTACACTGTACTGTAATACATCCTGATACTACACTGTACTGTAATACATCCTGATACTACACTGTACTGTAATACATCCTACTACTACACTGTACTGTAATACATCCTGATACTACACTGTACTGTAATACATCCTACTACTACACTGTACTGTAATACATCATACTACTACACTGTACTGTAATACATCCTGATACTACACTGTACTGTAATACATCCTACTACTACACTGTACTGTAATACATCCTACTACTACACTGTACTGTAATACATCCTGATACTACACTGTACTGTAATACATCCTGATAAAACACTGTACTGTAATACATCCTGATACTACACTGTACTGTAATACATCCTGATACTACACTGTACTGTAATACATCCTGATACTACACTGTACTGTAATACATCCTGATAAAACACTGTACTGAAATACATCCTGATAAAACACTGTACTGAAATACATCCTGATAAAACACTGTACTGTAATACATCCTGATACTACACTGTACTGTAATACATCCTGATAAAACACTGTACTGTAATACATCCTGATACTACACTGTACTGTAATACATCCTGATACTACACTGTACTGTAATACATCCTGATAAAACACTGTACTGTAATACATCCTGATACTACACTGTACTGAAATACATCCTGATACTTCACTGTACTGAAATACATCCTGAAACTACACTGTACTCAAATAATCCTGATACTACACTGTACTGTAATACATCCTACTACTACACTGTACTGTAATACATCCTGATACTACACTGTAATACATCCTGATACAACACTGTACTGTAATACATCCTACTACTACACTGTAATACATCCTGATACTACACTGTACTGTAATACATCCTGATACTACACTGTACTGTAATACATCCTGATACTACACTGTACTGTAATACATCCTGATACCACACTGTACTGTAATACATCCTACTACTACACTGTACTGTAATACATCCTGATACTACACTGTACTGTAATACATCCTGATACTACACTGTACTGTAATACATCCTACTACTACACTGTACTGTAATACATCCTGATACTACACTGTACTGTAATACATCCTACTACTACACTGTAATACATCCTGATACTACACCCCTCTGTAATGTGAGCCCCTGACTGTCTTCCAGGACTCTACAGCCATGTAACTTTATACACAGCTACTCTCTCTGTGTCTGTCTGCATGGCTGGAGTTACCCCACTATACTACTGTCTGTCTGCATGGCTGGAGTTACCCCACTATACTACTGTATGTCTGCATGCTGGAGTTACAACACTAAACTCCTGTCTGTCTGCATGCTGGAGTTACAACACTATACTCCTGTCTGTCTGCATGGCTGGAGTTACCCCACTATACTACTGTCTGTCTGCATGGCTGGAGTTACCCCACTATACTACTGTCTGTCTGCATGCTGGAGTTACAACACGATACTACTGTCTGTCTGCATGGCTGGAGTTACCCCACTATACTACTGTCTGTCTGCATGCTGGAGTTACCCCACTATACTACTGTCTGTCTGCATGCTGGAGTTACCCCACTATACTACTGTCTGTCTGCATGCTGGAGTTACCCCACTATACTACTCTCTGTCTGCATGCTGGAGTTACCCTACTATACTACTGTCTGTCTGCATGCTGGAGTTACCCCACTATACTACTGTCTGTCTGCATGGCTGGAGTTACCCCACTATACTCCTGTCTGTCTGCATGCTGGAGTTACCCCACTATACTACTGTCTGTCTGCATGCTGGAGTTACAACACTATACTCCTGTCAGGCTAGTACACACAAGCAGTGTGTTATGGATTCCAGGTTGATCACGGGCCACATCTCACAAATACGGGTCCTAAATAAAGTCCAGTCAGCATTACTTTGACCTTCAGTTCTCTCTGGCATAGATAGACAAGACAAAGACCGTAGCTGCCAAATATGAACGTGTTACCATAGACACATAGCAATAAAATCTAGAGTTACTGTACCATAGATATACAGAAACAGTTCTGCTTCAACATTATTCTCTGAAATGCCCACAGAGCTGGAGAGGAGAATGTAGTAAGGATATGAAGAAAAAAAGCTATTTCAGAGTTCTGGGACATTTCTCATCTATGGCAGTAGTGTGTCCCAATGTACCCATAAATGCCTTCTCTTTGTGTGAAAACCCAGTGAGTAAAGCAATATGGTGGAAAAAAACTATTTTGGAATATTGGAACATATGTCAACTATATGGACATAATGCAGTATCCAGGAGATAAAGAACAGGACATAATGCAGTATCCAGGAGATAAAGAACAGGACATAATGCAGTATCCAGGAGATAAAGAACAGGACATAATGCAGTATCCAGGAGATAAAGAACAGGACATAATGCAGTATCCAGGAGATAAAGAACAGGACATAATGCAGTATCCAGGAGATAAAGAACAGAAGAGAAGGCAGGGTCCACCCACCGTTGATACAGCCGGCCTCATCACTGAAGTCAGGACAGTCGTGCACCCTGTTGCACTGCTTGGTTCCATGGATACAGGACCCATCACCACACTGGAACTCATCTGGACGGCAGGTCAGCAGAGCTGTGGAGGAGAGAACACACACAGAGAGAGAGAGAGAGAGAGAAAGAGAGAGAGAGAGAGAGAGAAAATCAAGAGACCACAAATGTGATGTTAATTCAACTGCTCATCAACCAACTTTCTATGTATCTCTCTAGTGATCCAACCCCAACCTGGTATCCTGTCAGAAAGAAAATGAACCCTGTGAAAAGATGTGTGTGTTTTATCTTGGGTTAGGGAAACACAGAGTGCATTCCAATTCAACAGTAATCACCCTCCGTTCCCCCCTACTCCCCTATTCTCTCCCCTAACTCCCCTCTGCTCCAGAGAAATCCTGTGGAAATGAGAAGCTGGAAGGTGTTTACCATAGAGATCCTATTAAATTACTAGACAGGCTATATGATAAACCCTCAAAGTTCCAGAATAGGAGAAAATGGCAGTCATACAGGGTGGCAGGGTAGCCTAGTGGTTAGAGCGTTGGGCCAGTAACTGAAAGGTTGCTGTATTGAATCTCCGAGCTGACAAGGTAAAAATCTGTAGTTCTGCCCCGGAACAAAGCAGTTAACCCACTGTTCCCTGGTAGGCTGTCATTGTAATTAAGAATTTGTTCTTGACTGGCTTGTCTCGTCAAATGAAGGTTAGATTCTCTAAAATATGTTTTTATATTGGTCAGCGAGAAATCCAAACCAGTCTAATTGGAATGAAGATGTGAATCATGATAGTGATTTTGATTATAATGGTAGGAATCATATTTTAACATCCAAACCCTCTAACAAGTCTGAAACCCCTGCATGAATCTACTCTGACTTCCTCCCTGTCTTTGTGATCAGTGTTTGTCATTACTGAGTGGTCTCCGGGGTTGAGAATAGTGTGTTACTCAGGGAGAGAGGGCCAGGTTATGAGGACCCTCGCTACCTCTCAAGGGCTCTCCACTGTTCCAATCATCACACTGTTGCATGGCAACCAACCTCACTGATTGCCGTGGTGATTCCAGCATGGAGCATCTTATAAACGGGCGCCAACACAGAGGTCTCAGGAGGGGTTTGATAGCATACTGTATCATCCATGCACAAACCGACACGCAGGCACACACATACAGACAAAGACGCTAGAACACACATACACCAATGCCTGTACACTCACAGATCTATCCACATACATTAATTGTACATAGATAGTGATTTAAAGCTATTTAGTCATTCTAAGCTTACTATAACCCTACACACGCAGAAGACTCCACTACCTGTCCACCCCTCCTGTCTCAGCCTCCAGTATTTATGCTGCAGTAGTTTATGTGTCGGGGGGCTAGGGTCAGTTTGTTATATCTGGAGTACTTCTCCTGTCCTATTCGGTGTCCTGTGTGAATTTAAGTGTGCTCTCTGTAATTCTCCTCTCTCGGAGGACCTGAGCCCTAGGACCATGCCTCAGGACTACCTGACATGATGACTCCTTGCTTTCCCCAGTCCACCTGACCGTGCTGCTGCTCCAGTTTCAACTGTTCTGCCTTATTATTATTGGACCATGCTGGTCATTTATGAACATTTGAACATCTTGGCCATGTTCTGTTATAATCTCCACCTGGCACAGCCAGAAGAGGACTGGCCACCCCACATAGCCTGGTTCCTCTCTAGGTTTCTTCCTAGGTTTTGGCCTTTCTAGGCAGTTTTTCCTAGCCACCGTGCTTCTACACCTGCATTGCTTGCTGTTTGGGGTTTTAGGCTGGGTTTCTGTACAGCACTTTGAGATATCAGCTGATGTACGAAGGGCTATATAAATACATTTGATTTGATTTTGATTTGATTTGACCTGTCCATATAGACTATATACGTACACAGTGCATTAAAAAGTATTCAGACCCCTTCACTTTTTCACATTTTGTTACGTTACAGCCTTTTTCTAAAAATGTATGACATCATTTCCCCTCATCAATCTACACACAATACACCACAATGGCAAACTGAAAACAGGTTTGCAGAATCACCTTATTTACATAAGTATTCAGACCCTTTGCTATGAGACTCGAAATTGAGCTCAGGTGCATCCTGTTTCCATTGATCATCCTTGAGATGTTTCAACAACTTGATTGGAGTCCACCTGTGGTGATTTGGAAAGGCACACACCTATACTACCATTAAAACGTTTGGGGTCACTTAGAAATGTCCTTGTTTGTGAAAGAAAAGCAAATGTTTTGTCCATTAAAATAACATCAAATTTATCAGAAATACAGTGTAGACATTGTTAATGTTGTAAATGACTATTGTAGCTGAAAACGGCAGATTTTTAATGGAATATCTACACAGCCTCACAAGTCCTCAACTGGCAGCTTCATTAAATAGTACCAGCAAAACACCAGTCTCAACGTCAACAGTGAAGAGGCGACTCTGGGATGCTGGCCTTCTAGGCAGAGTTGCAAAGAAAAAGCCATATCTCAGACGGCCAATAAAATTAAAAGATTAAGATGGGCAAAAGAACACAGACACTGGACAGAGGAACTCTGCCTAGAAGGCCAGCATCCTGGAGTCACCTCTTCACTGTTGACATTGAGACTGGTGTTTGCGGGTACTATTTAAAGAAGCTGCTAGTTGAGATCTTCAGTTTATTGGCAATTACTAGCATTAGAATAGCCTTCATTTCTCAGAAGAATAGACTGACGAGTTTCAGAAGAAAGTACTCGTTTTCTGGCCATTTTGAGCCTGTAATCAAACCCACAAATGCTGATGCTCCAGATGCTCAACTAGTCTAAAGAAGGCCAGTTTTATTGCTTCTTTAATCAGAACAACAACAGCTGTGCTAACATTATTGCAAAAAGGTTTTCTAATGATCAATTAGCCTTTTAAAATGATAAACTTGGATTAGCTAACACCACGTGCCATTGGAACACAGGAGTGATGGTTGTTGATAATGGGCCTCTGTACGCCTATGTAGATATTCCATAAAAAATCTGCCGTTTCCAGCTACAATAGTCATTTACAACATTAACAATGTCTACACTGTATTTCTGATAAATTTGATGTTATTTTAATGGACAAAACATTTGCTTTTCTTTCACAAACAAGGACATTTCTAAGTGACCCCAAACGTTTTAATGGTAGTATAGGTGTGTGCCTTTCCAAATCACCACAGGTGGACTCCAATCAAGTTGTTGAAACATCTCAAGGATGATCAATGGAAACAGGATGCACCTGAGCTCAATTTCGAGTCTCATAGCAAAGGGTCTGAATACTTAAATCGGGGGAGAAGGGCCTTGGTCAGGGAGGTGACCAAGAACCTGATGGTCACTCTAGAATGGCCAGACGGAAGCCACTCCTCAGTAAAAGGTACATGACAGCCCACTGGAGTTAGCCAAAAGGCACCTAAAGGACTCAGACCATGACAAACAAGATTGTCTGGTCTGATGAAACCAAGATTGAACTCTTTGGCCTGAATGCCAAGCATCACGTCTGGAAGAAACCTGGTACCATCCCTACGGTGAAGCATGGTGGTGGTGGCATTATGCTGTGGGGATTTTTTTCAGTGGCAGGGACTGGGAGACCATTCAGAATCGAGGGAAAGACGAACGGAGCAAAGTACAGACAGGTCTTTGATGAAAACCTGCTCCAGAGCGCTCAGGACCTCAGACTGAGGCAAAGGTTCACCTTCCAACAGGACAACGACCCTAAGCACACAGCCAAGACAATGCAGGAGTGGCTTCGGGGCAAGTCTCTGAATGTCCTTGAGTGGCCCAGCCAGAGTCCGGACTTGAACCCGATCGAAACATCTCTGCAGAGACCTGAAAATAGCTGTGCAGCGACGCTCCCCATCCAACCTTACAGAGCTTGAGAGGATTTGCAGAGAATGGGATAAACTCTCCAAACACAGGTGTGCCAAGCTTGTAGTGTCATACCCAAGAAGACTCAAGACTGTAATCACTGCCAAAGGTGCTTCAACAAAGTACTGAGTAAAGGGCCTGAAAACTTTTGTAAATGTGATATTTCCGTAGTTTTTTTTATACATCTGCAAAAAATACTAAAAATCTATTTTTGAGTTGTCATTATGGGGTATTGTGCATAGATTGATGAGGGGGAAAAAACAATTCAATTAATTTTAGAATAAGGCTGTAATGTAACAAAATGTGGAAAAAGTCAAGGGGTCTGAATACTTTCTGAATGCACTGTAGATGTAGTACCACATCCTGTGTGCATCCTCAGGTGACCCAAGCCCAGATTCAGTAGGTGACTTACCGCAGTCAGCCTCGTCAGATTTGTCCTTGCAGTCGGCTTCTCCGTCACACTTCCAGTTGAGGTGGACACACTCTCCACTTCCACACTGGAACTCCCCCGCCGAGCACCGGGGCTTCTGGGGCTCTGTCCGGCGACTACAGCGCTCCATAGACTCGTCAGACTTATCCCTGCAGTCAGGGTCTCCATCGCAGCTCCACAGAGCTGGGATGCACTCTGAGTCGTTACAGCGGAACTCCTGGGAGCCACAGCGGGAAGTGGAACACTTCTCCTCATCACTCCAATCCCCGCAGTCGTCGTCGCCGTCGCACACAAAGATGGGAGCCACACATTTCCTGTTATGGCACTGGAACTCCTTGGCGGGGCAGGCATTGGCGTCTAGAGGGAAGAAAGAGACACGCAGAGAGAGAGATCTGTTAGAGGTCTCAACATCGGAGAGTGATGAAGAGAAACCATGAGCTGTCATGTAAGAGATCACAGACGAAACAGAAGAGTAAAAAACAGGAACTACACATCCAGCCATGGCGCCTGGCCCTGCTCTGAACTACACATCCAGCCATGGTGCCTGGCCCTGCTCTGAACTACACATCCAGCCATGGCGCCTGGCCCTGCTCTGAATTACACATCCAGCCATGGCGCCTGGCCCTGCTCTGAACTACACATCCAGCCATGGTGCCTGGCCCTGCTCTGAATTACACATCCAGCCATGGTGCCTGGCCCTGCTCTGAATTACACATCCAGCCATGGCGCCTGGCCCTGCTCTGAACTACACATCCAGCCATGGCGCCTGGCCCTGCTCTGAATTACACATCCAGCCATGGCGCCTGGCCCTGCTCTGAACTACACATCCAGCCATGGCGCCTGGCCCTGCTCTGAACTACACATCCAGCCATGGCGCCTGGCCCTGCTCTGAATTACACATCCAGCCATGGCGCCTGGCCCTGCTCTGAACTACACATCCAGCCATGGCGCCTGGCCCTGCTCTGAATTACACATCCAGCCATGGCGCCTGGCCCTGCTCTGAACTACACATCCAGCCATGGTGCCTGGCCCTGCTCTGAACTACACATCCAGCCATGGCGCCTGGCCCTGCTCTGAACTACACATCCAGCCATGGCGCCTGGCCCTGCTCTGAATTACACATCCAGTCATGGCGCCTGGCCCTGCTCTGAACTACACATCCAGCCATGGCGCCTGGCCCTGCTCTGAATTACACATCCAGCCATGGCGCCTGGCCCTGCTCTGAACTACACATCCAGCCATGGCGCCTGGCCCTGCTCTGAATTACACATCCAGCCATGGCGCCTGGCCCTGCTCTGAACTACACATCCAGCCATGGCGCCTGGCCCTGCTCTGAACTACACATCCAGCCATGGCGCCTGGCCCTGCTCTGAACTACACATCCAGCCATGGCGCCTGGCCCTGCTCTGAACTACACATCCAGTCATGGCGCCTCCAGGGCCCAGAGCCACAGCCATGATAAAAACACTTGGCTTCTGTACTGTATGTGTCTGAGATTGAGAGAGCTGCTCTGAGACAGCCTCCTCTATAACCTCTCCGTTTCTCCCTCTAACCTCATTGATTTCCTGGCTGCCCAAATAGCCCCAGTCCTGGCCCTGGCTCTGTGTAGCGGCAGCCAGGCTAAATGACTGTTAGTATGCAGTGATAAGCGGCTGGCCCTGCCTTAATAGGGTCAACTGTGGAGGTATTGAGTTTTATGGCCTTTTTATGTAGACGATTGCTATAATACTGTAAAGACACACTGCAGACAGGGAATTCACAGGATCATTTAAACTCACAAAGACACGGACAAGCGCACACACACACACACACACTCACTCACACACTCACACTCACACACACACACACACACACACTCATAGACACACACACACAAAATCACTCATAGACACACACATACTGGCATAATGCCGAACTACTCACACAGACAGTAATATTAGGACATGCACCTACACATAGCAGGTACTCAAATACTGCTACAACAGTTACATGTAAATCTTAACTGACATCCTTCCTCTCATACTTACATCATACTGTAGTACATTTAAACACACTCCTGCCAACTGTGTAGTGTTCACAGCAGATGATAAATGCCACTTTAGCCTTTTCACCTACCCAGGCTCTGTGGAGTGTAAGACCCACTGTGAAATACTCCAGTCATTCCCAACAGTGACATTATCACATCTCCACACTAGACTGACTCCCTATGATTTATGTGTTGTGGGGAAAGGGCACACTTGTCTTTCAGTAGCACTTCACTTCCCTGTGTGTGTGTGTGTGTGTGTGTGTGTGTGTGTGTGTGTGTGTAGCCCGCCACTTCAATGTCTCCTCACCACACCACACACACTGCGCCACTGTTCTGATAATTTTGGGGATGCATACTAATCATCTCCAGTCCTATCAGAGTGATTAAATTAAAGTCAACAAATAAACAATAGGAAATTACATGATCAGGTGTTTCTCAGGTCAACCCCCAACCCCTCTCTCTGTCTGTATGTTCATTGACTGACAGTTGAGTAAGGAGAGTTTAATTCAGGTTCAAATACTTTGGTGCCAGTCAACAGCGGTTGAATGTTTGAATTTACAGCGAAATTAATGAAAAAGCAAACACTGCTGATGCTATCTGTGTTCTAAGAAGAATGATATACCGAGTATCATATCATACGATATGCTGCACTACAGTATGTTCTTGATTGGCTCGTAAGCCACGCCCTAGAGGGTCTTAGAGAGAGACATTGGGGGACCAGAGTAGAGGGTCTTAGAGAGAGACATGGGGGCCCTAGAGGGTCTTAGAGAGAGACATTGGGGGACCAGAGTAGAGGGTCTTAGAGAGAGACATTGGGGGCCCTAGAGGGTCTTAGAGAGAGACATTGGGGGACCAGAGTAGAGGGTCTTAGAGAGACATGGGGGGCCCTAGAGGGTCTTAGAGAGAGACATGGGGGCCCTAGAGGGTCTTAGAGAGAGACATGGGGGCCCCAGAGAGACATGGAGGGCCTAACCTCTCTCCCACCCCTAAGGCTAAATCTCTTCATCCTCTGGCCTAGTGCTGGACAGGTAATAGAGAGGAAGATAAAACGGATCACGTTGACCTTCAAACCCAATGGGTTGCAGGATGGCACTCCGAAGCAATTACTTCTGTCATCATGAAGAGCTTTGAGAGGCTAGTTAAGGATCATATCACCTCTATCTTACCCGACACCCTAAACCCACCGCAATTTACATACCGTAAGGGTGCGTGCTCAGCCCCTTCCTGTACTCCCTGTTCACCCATGACTGCGTCGCCACGCACGCCTCCAACTCATCAAGTTTGCAGACGGCACCACAGTAGTAGGCCTGATTAGCAACAATGACGAGACAGCCTACAGGGAGGAGGTGAGGGCCCTGGCAGAGTGGTGCTAGGAAAATAACCTCTCACTCATCGTCAACAAAACGAAGGAGCTGATCATAGACTTCAGGAAACAGTAGAGGGAGCACGCCCCTATCCACATCAACGGGACCGAAGGTGGAAAGCTTGGTCCACCCACACAGACAGTGTGATGGAGAAAGCGCAGCAGCGCCTCTTCAACTTCAGGAGGCTGAAGAAATTTGGCTTGGCCCCTAAGCACAGGGCTCCGCCTGCAACCACAGGGTTCTTTAGAGGGTGGTGCGGTCTGCTCAACGCATCACTGGGGGCACACTGCCTGCCATCCAGGACACCTACAGTCGTGGCCTAAAGTTTTGAGAATGACACAAATATACATTTTCACAAAGCCTGCTGCCCCAGTTTGTACGATGGCAATTTGCATATACTCCAGAATGTTATGAAGAGTGATCAGATTAATTGCATTAATTCCCTCTTTGCCATGCAAATTAACTGAATCCCCCAAAAAACATTTCCACTGCATTTCAGCCCTGCCACAAAAGGACCAGCTGACATAATGTCAGTGATTCTCTCGTTAACACAGGTGTGAGTGTTGACAAGGACAAGGCTGGAGATCACTCTGTCATGCTGATTGAGTTCGAATAACAGACTGGAAGCTTCAAAAGGAGGGTGGTGCTTGGAATCATTGTTCTTCCTCTGTCAGCCATGGTTACCTGCAAGGAAACACGTGCCGTCATCATTGCTTTGCACAAAAAGGGCTTCACAGGCAAGGATATTGCTGCCAGTAAGATTGCACCTAAATCAACCATTTATCGGATCATCAAGAACTTCAAGGAGAGTGGTTCAATTGTTGTGAAGAAGGCTTCAGGGCGCCCAAGAAAGTCCAGCAAGCGCCAGGACCGTCTCCTAAGGTTGATTCAGCTGCAGGATCGGGGCACCACCAGTACAGAGCTTGCTCAGGAAGGGCAGCAGGCAGGTGTGAGTGCATCTGCACCACAGTGAGGCGAAGACTTTTGGAGGATGGCCTGGTGTCAAGAAGGGCATCAAAGAAGCCACTTCTCTCCAGGAAAAACATCAGGGACAGACTGATATTCTGCAAAAGGTACAGGGATTGGACTGCTGAGGACTGGGGTAAAGTCATTTTCTCTGACGAATACCCTTTCTGATTGTTTGGGGCATCCAGAAAAAAATATTGTCTAGAGAAGACAAGTTCATGCCAACAGTAAAGCATCCTGAGACCATTCATGTGTGGGGTTGCTTCTCAGCCAAGGGAGTGGGCTCACTCACAATTTTGCCTAAGAACACCATGAATAAAAAATGGTACCAACACATCCTTCAAGAGCAACTTCTCCCAACCATCCAGGAACAGTTTGTTGACGAACAATGCCTTGTCCAGCATGATGGAGCACCTTGCCATAAGGCAAAAGTGAGAACTAAGTGGCTCGGGGAACAAAACATCAATATTTTGGGTCCATGGCTAGGAAACTCCCCAGACCTTAATCCCATTGAGAACTTGTGGTCAATCCTCAAGAGGCGGGTGGACAAACAAAACTGCCCCCCTTTTCATGAGTCAGTGGGTGTACGTTTCTGGAGTTTGATCTAAATTAAGACACTGTGTTTTTACCCATCAGCCCCTGAGCTGTTGGCGCCCTAATCCCGCTACCATCTACAAGGCAGAAACAGTACAAGTGCATCAAAGCTGGGACAGAGAGACTGAAAAAACAGCTTCTATATCCAGTCCATCAGACTGTTAAACAGTCACCACTAGCCTTAGTCACTGTTATAGCCCTTGAACTTTTCCACAATTTGTTATGTTACAGCCTTATTCTAAAATGGATTTACAGTGAAGACATAGTAACTATGAAATAACACATGGAATCATGTAGAAACCAAAATATTGTTCAATAAATCAAAATATATTTTATATTTGAGAATCTTCAATGTAGCCACCCTTTACCTTAACGACAGCTTTGCACAATCTTGAACTTCTCTCAACCAGCTTCATGAGGTAGTCACGTGGAATTCATTTCAATAAAAAAATGTCCCTTCTTAATGCGTTTGAGCCAATCAGTTGTGTTGTGACAAGGTAGGGGTGGTATACAAAATATAGTCCTATTTGGTAAAAGACCAAGTCCATATTAGGCAAGAACAGCTCAAATAAGCAAAAATAAACGACAGTCCATCATTACTTTAAGGCATGAAGGTCAGTCAAGACGGAAAACTTCAAGAAACATCAAGCGCTATGATGAAACTGGAGATCCAGAGTCCCCTCAGCTGCAGAGGATACGTTCATTAGAGTTACCAGACTCAGAAACTGCAGGCCAAATAAATGCTTCACAGAGTTCAAGTAACAGACACATCTCAACATCAACTGTTCAGAGGAGACTGCATGAATCAGTCCTTCATGGTCGAATTGCTGCAAAGAAACCATTACTAAAGGACACCAATAAGAAGAAGAGACTTGCTTGGGCCAGGAAATGCGAGCAATGGACATTTGCTTTTCAACAGGACAATGACTCAAAACACACCTCCAGGCTGTATAACGGCTATTTGACCAAGAAGGAAAGTGATGGAGTGCTGCATCAGATGACCTGGCCTCCACAACCACCCGACCTCATCCCAATTGAGATGGTTTGGGATGAGTTGGACTGCAGCCAAGGAAAAGCAGCCAACGAGTGCTCAGAATATGTGGGAACCCCTTCAAGACGGTTGGAAAAGCATATCTGAAGTTTTTGATTTCTACATGATTCCATATGTGTTATTTCATAGTTTTGATGTCTTGAATATTAATATAGAATGTAGAAAATAGTAAAAATAAAGTAAAACCCTTGAATGAATAGGTGTCTCCAAACTTTAGACTGGTACTGTATATTTATAATGTATTTATATTCCGGTCTCTAACATTGCTTGTTCTGATATTTCTTTATTTCTTTTGGATTTTTTCTGGATTATGTGTTTATTGTGTTTTCTATTGCTAGGTATTACTGTACTTTTGGGAGTTAAAAACGCAGGCATTTTTGCTGCACCTGTGATATCATCTGTAAATTTGTGTATGTGACCAATAAACTTTGATTTGAGATTTGATTTTGATTTGGCACAGAAACGCTTTCCATCAGCACAGCACCAGTACACCGTTCAATTATCATTGATTAGTTGTAGAGCCAAACATCATCAGGTGTAGCCTCGGAAACGTGAGTCAGACACTGAATCATAAAGAACACAAGGAATAGGAATTAGAACGTTCCCCCAGAGAATTCCAGGCTCAACTCAACATCTTCAGCCAGACACAGACACCTGGTCTACAGCCTTCTAGTCAGGCTCTAATGGTCCATAGGGCAAACAAACAACATGGTCTAGAATACCAATCTATGTATACATATGAGTTATCAATACAACTAATCAATGATAATTGAACGGTGTACTGGTGCTGTGCTGATATCCAGGGCTGATCTGATCCTGATGAATAATTATATTTAGGGAAAACGATTTGTCCACACCAGCCTCTGGATAGCAGCAATCATGAGCTGTAGTACTCAACTCCCCATCCCACATCTCCTGGCCTGTGAATCATATTGAGCCATTGCTTTGCAACAGCAAGCTAATGTAGCGTTCACCGCCGCTATGGGGCACCATTATACTTAAATTGTTAAAGCAGTGTGGACCAGAGAGATGTGTCCCCTCAGGGAACCCCCTGACTGCCCACAGAGAGATGTGTCCCCTGTCCTCTAAGGTCCTGCAGTGGTCTAAGGTACTACAGTGGTCTAAGGTACTACAGCGGTCTAAGGCACTACAGCGGTCTAAGGCACTACAGCGGTCTAAGGTACTACAGGGGTCTAAGGTACTACAGCGGTCTAAGGCACTACAGCGGTCTAAGGTACTACAGCGGTCTAAGGTACTACAGCGGTCTAAGGTACTACAGTGGTCTAAGGTACTACAGCGGTCTAAGGTACTACAGCGGTCTAAGGTACTACAGTGGTCTAAGGTACTACAGTGGTCTAAGGTACTACAGCGGTCTAAGGTACTACAGGGGTCTAAGGTACTACAGCGGTCTAAGGTACTACAGTGGTCTAAGGTACCTCAGCGGTCTAAGGTCCTGCAGTTGTCTAAGGCACTGCATCTCAGTGGTCAGGCGTCACTACAAACCTTGGTTGGGTTCCAGGCTGTATCACAAATAAAAAATAAACTAAATAAAAATATAGTGTACTACTTTGCTCACAAGTAGTGCATGATGTATGGAAATAGGGAGCCTCCCGAGTCTAAGGCACTGCATCGCAGTGGGTCACTACAGACAACCGGCTATGATCAGGAGTCCCATAGGGTGGCGCACGGTTGGCCCAGCGTCGTACGGGTTAGGGGAGGGTCTGACCGGGGGAGGGTTTGGCCGAGGGAGGGTTTGGCCGGGGGAGGGTCTGACCGGGGGAGGGTTTGGCCGGGGGAGGGTCTGACCGGGGGAGGGTTTGGCCGGGGGAGGGTTTGGCCAGGGAGGCTCATCGCGCTCTAGTGACTCCTTGTGCCGCCTGCATGTTGACCTTGGTCGTCAGTAAAAACGACATATTGGGGCAGCTGGCTTCCGCGTTAAGCGGGCAGGTGGTAAGAAGCGCAGTATGGCGGAGGACGCATGATTCGACCTTCGCCTCCCGACCCTGTTGGGGAGTTGCAGCGATGAGACAAGATAGAAATCGGGAGAAAAAGGGGGTTAAAAAAAGTTGTATCTGAAACGAGACACATTTATGATGTACAGCTCCCCTCATAGGAGATGTTAGCCAGTTCACTTAGTGGGCTAAATACTCTGGAGCTTTGGGTTGAGGAAGGATGAGGAGGATGAGGTTGACGAGGAGGAGGAAGGATTCAGCAGTTACTGATACAATCATGCACATGTGAACTACAGACAGGAAGGCCAGAGGGCCTGTTTATGTGAGAGAACGAGTATTTGGAGGGGGATGTGTGTGCAGGTGTGTGTGTGTGTGTGTGTGTGTGTGTGTGTGTGTGCGTGTGCGTGTGTGTGCATAGATGGGCTGCCTGTCAGCCCTTCTCTCGGGTCCCAGACTGTTTATCAGTACTTTGACTACATTTGGGCTTTGAGGTTGGGGCTCACAGGCTATCAGACAGACAGGTAGAGGCATACCAACAGGCTCTCAGACAGACAGGCAGAGGCAGATAGACAGGCTATCAGACAGACAGGTAGAGGCAGATAGACAGGCTATCAGACAGACAGGTAGAGACAGACAGACAGGCTCTCAGACAGACGGGCAGAGGCAGATAGACAGGCTCTCAGACAAACAGGTAGAGACAGACAGACAGGCTCTCAGACAGACAGGTAGAGGCAGATAGACATGCTCTTAGACAGACAGGTAGAGACAGATAGACAGGACACAGGAGTACTCAGTGGTGCTAAGCGATTAACTGAAATGATGACCTATGTCGGTTCAATCATTTGAATTACATTTAGGTCTGTTTTTGATTCCTATGAGATCAATGCGGTCATTGCACAGTATCTCTAGAGATAAATTAGATCAAGCCCAAACTGTGCGATGTAGTTGAGTGTTGTAGTTTCCAACAGGTCAATATTCTGAGTGGTGTAGCGCCAAAAACATGGTAATTAACTACAATGACCATAATCCATTGCGCGCCTACTTGTCTGGTCTGTGTGGGGCAGACACGGATTCACGAGGTACACTACATGGCCAAAAGTATGTGGACAACCATTCAAATTAGTGGATTTGGCTATTTCAGTCACACCCGTCGCTGGCAGGTGTATAAAATCAAGCACTGCATTGCAATCTCCATAGTAAATATTGTCAGTAGAATGGCCTTACTGAATAGCTCAGTGACTTTCAACGTGAGACCGTCATAGGAAGCCACCTTTGAGGAGTTCAGTACAGCTGCCACTGCTACACTTCATATGCAAAAGTATGTGGACACCCCTTCAACTGAGTGGATTTGGCTATTTCAGCTACACCCATTGCTGACAGGTGTATAAAATCGAGCACACAGCCATGCAACCTCCATAGACAAACATTGGCAGAAGAATGAGCTTACTGAAGAACTGTGGTTCAGTCATAGGATGCCACCTTTCCAACAAGTCAGTTCATCAAATTTCTGCCCTGCAAGAGCTGCCCCATTCAATTGTAAGTGATATTATTGTGAAGTGGAAACGTCTAGGAGGAACAAAGGCTCAGCCGCGTAGTGGTAGACCACACAAGCTCACAGAACGGGACCGCTGAGTGCTGAAGCGCGTAGAGAGTAGAAATCGTCTGTCCTTGGTTGCAACACTCACTACTGATTTCCAAACTGCCTCTGGAAGCAACGTCAGCACAAGAACTGTTTGTCAGGAGCTTCGTGAAGTGGGTTTCCATGGCCGAGCAGCCGCACACAAGCCTAAGATCACCATGCGCAATGTCAAGCGTCGGCTGGAGTGGTGTAAAGCTCACCACCATTGGACTCTGGAGCAGTGGGAACGCGTTTTCTGGATTGATAAATCACGCTTCACCACCTGGCAGTCCGACAGACGAATCTGAAGTTTGGCGGATGCGAGGAGAAGGATTCCTGCTCCAACTGTAAAGTTTGCACAGTCTGGGGCTGTTTTTCATAGTTCGGGCCCCTTAGTTACAGTGAAGGGAAATCTTAACACTACAACATACAATGACATTCTACACAATTATGTGCTTCCAACTTTGTGGCAACAGTTTGGAGAAGGCCTTAGCTGTTTCAGCATGTCATTGCCCCCACGCACAAAGTGAGGTCCATACAGAAAAGGTTTGGCGAGACCCGGTGTGGAAGAATTTGATTGGCCTGCACAGAGCCCTGACATCAACCCCAGACCTCACTAATGCTCTTGTGGCTGTATGGAAGCAAGTCCCCACAGTAATGTTCCAACATCTAGTGGAAAGCCTTCCCAGAACCACAGTAATGTTCCAACATCTAGTGGAAAGCCTTCCCAGAACCACAGTAATGTTCCAACATCTAGTGGAAAGCCTTCCCAGAACCACAGTAATGTTCCAACATCTAGTGGAAAGCCTTCCCAGAACCACAGT
Organism: Oncorhynchus mykiss; assembly: GCF_013265735.2. Lineage (NCBI taxonomy): Eukaryota > Metazoa > Chordata > Actinopteri > Salmoniformes > Salmonidae > Oncorhynchus > Oncorhynchus mykiss. The sequence continues at coordinate 87,816,179 of NC_048569.1, forward strand.
AATGTTCCAACATCTAGTGGAAAGCCTTCCCAGAACCACAGTAATGTTCCAACATCTAGTGGAAAGCCTTCCCAAAAGAATGGAGGCTGTTATAGCAGCAAAGGGGGGACCGACTCCATATTAATGCCCATGATTTTGGACTGAGATGTTTGACAAGCAAGTGTCCACATACTTTTGGCCATGTAGTGTATCTCTACCTGAAAATACATTATCTCAGTGATTGATAGTTGGTATTCAGCAGTCATAAAAGTATGCCTTATTTACTCTGAAGAACTACTAAAATAGTGAATTTGTCAGACAGCATAGACAACCGCTCTATAGAGATGAGATGAGGACTTGGAATGAAATGAAGTCACCAAATGTAATATATACAACAACTGAAATATTTCATTCAAGTAATGTGAATAAATGATGGTTATTAAGTAGTCATGAGGAGTCACTACCATCATGGACTTTTATTAATAGTTTTATTCTGTGTTGTTACAGCATTCAACCCACATAATACTCAGTGCATTTAATGTTTAGAAAAATATGCAATACTGAAACCGAAAAACTGTGATTCTTTTTTCAAAAAAGGAAACCGGACTGACATCAAAAGGCACTAATCACACAGCACTACAACACTCTACTACACAGGACTAGTACTCAGACTCTCTGGGAGTGTCAGGACCGGACCAACATCAAAAGGCACTAATCACACAGCACTACAACACTCTACTACACAGGACTAGTACTCAGACTCTCTGGGAGTGTCAGGACCGGACCAACATCAAAAGGCACTAATCACACAGCACTACAACACTCTACTACACAGGACTAGTACTCAGACTCTCTGGGAGTGTCAGGACCGGACCAACATCAAAAGGCACTAATCACACAGCACTACAACACTCTACTACACAGGACTAGTACTCAGACTCTCTGGGAGTGTCAGGACCAGACCAACATCAAAAGGCACTAATCACACAGCACTACAACACTCTACTACACAGGACTAGTACTCAGACTCTCTGGGAGTGTCAGGACCGGACCAACATCAAAAGGCACTAATCACACAGCACTACAACACTCTACTACACAGGACTAGTACTCAGACTCTCTGGGAGTGTCAGGACCGGACCAACATCAAAAGGCACTAATCACACAGCACTACAACACTCTACTACACAGGACTAGTACTCAGACTCTCTGGGAATGTCAGGACCAGACCAACATCACAAGGCACTAATCACACAGCACTACAACACTCTACTACACAGCACTAGTACTCAGACTCTCTGGGAGTGTCAGGACCGGACCAACATCAAAAGGCACTAATCACACAGCACTACAACACTCTACTACACAGGACTAGTACTCAGACTCTCTGGGAGTGTCAGGACCGGACCAACATCAAAAGGCACTAATCACACAGCACTACAACACTCTACTACACAGGACTAGTACTCAGACTCTCTGGGAGTGTCAGGACCAGACCAACATCAAAAGGCACTAATCACACAGCACTACAACACTCTACTACACAGGACTAGTACTCAGACTCTCTGGGAGTGTCAGGACCGGACCAACATCAAAAGGCACTAATCACACAGCACTACAACACTCTACTACACAGGACTAGTACTCAGACTCTCTGGGAGTGTCAGGACCGGACCAACATCAAAAGGCACTAATCACACAGCACTACAACACTCTACTACACAGGACTAGTACTCAGACTCTCTGGGAGTGTCAGGACCGGACCAACATCAAAAGGCACTAATCACACAGCACTACAACACTCTACTACACAGGACTAGTACTCAGACTCTCTGGGAGTGTCAGGGGAATATATATAAAACAGTCAGTGGGTAGAGAATTATATTATGGACAGGAGTGAGGGGAGCGGGCAGTATGACACCCTGCGCTGAGCGGGAATTGGGAAAAGAGTCACCTCTGATGGGCTATGCTCTGACCTGGGTGTCTTTAAAGATGAATTCCAAATGGGTGGTGGTTTTTTTCAAAGGCATTTTAAATTGGTGGTAGTCTTTCAAATGAATTTCAAATGGGTAGTTTTGAAATGATTTCCCCTGGAATTAATGGTATGAAAGTGCAGTAAAAGCCCAGAGAGGCAGCAGGTACGTCTGGTGGTTTAAAGAGCAGCCTAGTCTTAGAGAGTCTCAGTGTAGTCTGTCTGTCTGTCTGTCTGTCTGTCTGTCTGTCTGTCTGTCTGTCTGTCTGTCTGTCTGTCTGTCTGTCTGTCTGTCTGTCTCTGTCTGTCTGCCTGCCTGTCTGTCTGTCTGTCTGTCTGTCTGTCTGTCTGTATGGGGAGGGAGGGAGCCTGGAGGAGCCACGCTAAATGACAGCTCAGATGAAAAGGAAATAGCAGAATATCACCCGGAGACAAAGATAAACCTTTAGATAACAGAAGTGTCATCCACCAGGGATACCGTTACCTTTTCACAGCTAGGCAGAGAGGTAGATAACAGAAGTGTCATCCACCAGGGATACTGTTACCTTTTCACAGCTAGGCAGAGAGGTAGATAACAGATATCAGCCACGGGGATGTAAAGGATAATACCCCATGGATGGCTCAATCACTAGACATCACTAGAGGAGTCAGATGGTGGTTAGGTCTGGGTTTAAATATTAATTCAATTATGCCAGTCTGTCTTCATGTAGCTTCCCCTGGTGGGATTATGCCTTTCTAGAATGAATGATGGGCATTGGATGCCAGAAAGGGTGTGGTGATGGTGAGGCTGATATTGGAGTTCTGTATGGTAATTGGTTAATTCATTAATACATTTCACTGAGACTCAAGGCAGTTACAAGGCAAACTGTCAGAAAGGACAAGATCCCTCTGTAACGATGGTCTTCCTCTTCTGATGAGGAATAGGATGGATCGGACCAATGCGCAGCGTGGTAAGTGTTCATGTTATATTTATTAGAACAGAAACACTGAACAAAATAACAAAGAGAGTGAAACGAAACAGTCCTGTAAGGTGCAGCAACACAAAACAGAAAACAACTACCCACAACCCATTGTGGGAAAACAGGCTGCCTAAGTATGGTTCTCAATCAGAGACAACGATCGACAGCTGCCTCTGATTGGGAACCATACCAGGCCAAACACAGAAATACAAAATCTAGAATACACAACATAGAATGCCCACCCCAACTCACGCCCTGAGCAAACTAAAACAGAGACATAAAAAAGTAACTAAGGTCAGGACGTGACACCAAAACATATCTCTGGTCCCTCGTCGTTCAGTGTGATCAGGGGCTATTTCCCATAGATATTCCCGCTCTGCATGCGTTGCTAGAAATTAATTGTGTTTCTTTCAAAAACTGGCAAACAGTAAATAAATCTATGAATAAATTAGCAATGCCACAGCTCTCATAAAGATGCAGATCAGTATTAAATCACACGATTAGATCTGTACAATATAGAAAGGCAGGCCCTAACGTTCTACACAGTCAGTGGACAGTAATGACATAATTATCATTTTTACATGGTTATATCAGCAGGCCGTTATGATTCGGTCTAATTGCATTCACCAATGATTTTCTTCCTGTCTATCCTAATAATAACCAGATGAATAGATTCAAATCTCAACTGCATCTCGCTCCCACCCTTTCTCCCTTTATTTCTCTCCCCCCTCTCCATCATTCTCTTTCTCTCTCCCCCCTCTCCATCATTCTCTCTCTCTCCCCCTTCTCTCCCTCTCTCTCCCCCCTCTCCATCATTCTCTCTCTCCCCCCCTCTCCATCATTCTCTTTCTCGCTCTCCCCCCTCTCCATAATTCTCTCTCCCCCTTCTCCATCATTCTCTCTCTCTCTCCCCCCTCTCCATCATTCTCTCTCTCTCCCCCCTCTCCATCATTCTCTTTCTCGCTCTCCCCCCTCTCCATCACTCTCTCTCTCTCCCTCTCCATCATTCTCTTTCTCTCTACCCCCTCTCCATCATTCCCTCTCTCTCCCCCTTCTCCATCATTCTCTCTCTCTCCCCCTTCTCCATCATTCTCTCCCTCTCTCTCCCCCCTCTCCATCATTCTCTCTCCCCCCTTCTCCATCATTCTCTTTCTCTCTCTCCCCCCCTCTCCATCATTCTCTTTCTCTCTCTCCCCCCTCTCCATCATTATCTTTCTCTCTCTCTCTCTCTCTCCCTCTCCCTAATTCTCCCTCCCCCTCCCCATCACTCTCTCTCTCTCTCTCTCTCCCTCCCCACTCTCCATTATTCTCTCTCTCCCTCCCCCCTCTCCATCATTCTCTCTCTCCCTCCCCCCTCTCCTTCATTCTCCCTCTCTCTTTCTCTACCTCCCTATCATTCTCTCTCTCTGCCTCCCTCAATCCCTCTCTGTTTTCCTCAGGCCCTGTGAGGAAGCTGCCAATGTTTTAGGTTTGGGTCGGACCACCTCCCAGCTGCAGTTCCATCTTTGTGTGATATGGCGTGGGTGTGAGGGGGAGAGAGGTGCTTAGAGGAGAACAGCAAATGAGCCAATGTTTTTAGAAGCTATTGGGAAATGGCTAGTCTGAAACAACCTCTGGGAAAGGACCAACTGTGTGTGTGTGTGTGCGTGTGTGTGTTCCATGCCCACATCCCATTACACCTACACAGTCACAGGCCCAGTGTGAAAGGATTATAAATTAAGGGCTTTTTAATGGAGACTGGATGCTGCGCCAAGTTGAGCGTTCGGGATTCACACACACACACACACACACACACACACACAGCTCTTCCTCTGTAATTTATAAAGGTGGGTGGACTCTTCCAAACTCTCTTGATCTGTTATCAAATAATGGACTGGAAACTGTATTTTTTGTGCAGGCTGGACAGGTGAAACATCAAGGTGTGTGTGTGTGTGGGGGGGGTGAATAAACACACACACACACCTTGATGTTTCACCTGTCCAGCCTGCACAAATAATACACACACACACATACACTCAGAAACAGCAACTCTCCTCCCGACAGCATCGATCCCAGTTCAGGCACGCAACACTGTTTTACTGATGTGGAAAGAGCAACGAGTCCCTTGGGCCACTCCTAACTGGATTTCCCTGTAGAGCACAGAGTAACACAGTCAGTATAGGCTAGGGCTGGCTAGTCCGACCACACTGCTACGGGCTAGGTTACACCACTCCTGCCGTGTAGGTCTGGGCTGATCCCTCACCTTCCTCATGATCATTGATGCCCCACGAGGTGAGATCTTGCATGGAGCCCCAGACCGAGGGTGATTGACCGTCATCTTGAACTTCTTCCATTTTCTAATAATTGCGCCAACAGTTGTTGCCTTCTCACCAAGCTGCTTGCCTATTGTCCTGTAGCCCATCCCAGCCTTGTGCAGGTCTACAATTGTATCCCTGATGACCTTACACAGCTCTCTGTTCCAGGCCATTGTGGAGAGGTTGGAGTCTGTTTGATTGAGTGTGTGGACAGGTGTCTTTTATACAGGTAACGAGTTCAAACAGGTGCAGTTAATACAGGTAATGAGTGGAGAACAGGAGGGCTTCTTAAAGAAAAACTAACAGGTCTGTGAGAGCCAGAATTCTTACTGGTTGGTAGGTGATCAAATACTTATGTCATGCAATAAAAATGCAAATGACTTACTTAAAACTCATACAATGTGATTTCCTGGAGTTTTGTTTTAGATTCCGTCTCTCACAGTTGAAGTGAACATATGATAAAAATGACAGACCTCTACATGCTTTGTAAGTGGGAAACCTGCAAAATCGGCAGTGTATCAAATACTTGTTCTCCCCACTGTATATGTGTTTGTATACAAATGTAAGCAAGGTTTGAAATGATTATGTTTTAATATCAAATATTATATCCATTTGGGCTTCTTGCGTCAATTTGCAGTCTACAAAATATTTATAATTATGTTCCGACCCCTTGACCATCCGCTAAATAAATAAATTGGCCCACGGCTGAATCTCGTTGATGATCCCTGCCGTAGGAGAACCCTTTCCACAGAGGGAAACAAAAAAGGGTTCTCCTACGGGGACAGCTGAAGAACCCCTTTGGAACCCTTTTTCTAAAAGTGTACCCCGTGACAGACAGCTCATTGATTGAACAAGCTCCACTGTGCTCCACGCCACAGCGGAGGGGATACCAGAGATATAGTGATGTATTACACACTCAGGTTAACCTGGGACATACAGGGAAAGGGGGATACCAGAGATATAGTGATGTATTACACACTCAGGTTAACCTGGGACATACAGGGAAGGGGGGATACCAGAGATATAGTGATGTATTACACACTCAGGTTAACCTGGGACATACAGGGAAAGGGGGATACCAGAGATATAGTGATGTATTACACACTCAGGTTAACCTGGGACATACAGGGAAAGGGGGATTCCAGAGATATAGTGATGTATTACACACTCAGGTTAACCTGGGACATACAGGGAAAGGGGGATACCAGAGATATAGTGATGTATTACACACTCAGGTTAACCTGGGACATACAGGGAAAGGGGGATACCAGAGATATAGTGATGTATTACACACTCAGGTTAACCTGGGACATACAGGGAAAGGGGGATACCAGAGATATAGTGATGTATTACACACTCAGGTTAACCTGGGACATACAGGGAAAGGGGGATACCAGAGATATAGTGATGTATTACACACTCAGGTTAACCTGGGACATACAGGGAAAGGGGGATACCAGAGATATAGTGATGTATTACACACTCAGGTTAACCTGGGACATACAGGGAAAGGGTGATACCTAGTCAGTTGCACAAATGAATGCATTCAGCTGAAATGTGTCTTCCGCATTTAACCCAACCCCTCTGAATCAGAGAAGTGCGGAGAGAGCAGTTGTTGGGGGTTGTTGGGGGTTAACTGCCGTGCTCCAGGGCAGAACGGCAGATTTCTCCACCTTACCGGCTTGGGGATTCAAACCAGCAACATTTCAGTTACTGGCCGAACGTTCTTAACCGCCCAGTATAAACTCTACTTGACCCTGAGCACAGCTCTCCCTGTCTTGTGTATGGCTAGTCGTTACAGTAGTGTACTGTACTGTACATAATGGCAATATTAGGTAGTTGACTTGCCTTATAACTATAGTATGTAGCTGTAGCTATAATAAGAGTCTATTTGTAGCAGTGTGTTCTTCTGATGTTCAGATCACAGCTAGTTAAGAGCTCCCTCAGGACCACACTGCCTGTACACTACAGCTAACTCCCTCAGGACCACACTGCCTGTACACTACAGCTAACTCCCTCAGGACCACACTGCCTGTACACTACAGCTAACTCCCTCAAGACCACACTGCCTGTACATTACAGCTAACTCCCTCAGGACCACACTGTCTGTACACTACAGCTAATTCCCTCAGGACCACACTGCCTGTACACTACAGCTAACTCCCTCAGGACCACACTGTCTGTACACTACAGCTAACTCCCTCAGGACCACACTGCCTGTACACTACAGCTAATTCCCTCAGGATCACACTGCCTGTACACTAGGAACTAAGACCCCAGCTAGCTAAGAGCTCCCTCAGGACCACACTGCCTGTACACTAGGAACTAAGACCCCAGCTAGCTAAGAGCTCCCTCAGGACCACACTGCCTGTACACTAGGAACTAAGACCCCAGCTAGCTAAGAGCTCTCTCAGGACCACACTGCCTGTACACTAGGAACTAAGACCCCAGCTAGTTAAGAGCTCCCTCAGGACCACACTGCCTGTACACTACAGCTAACTCCCTCAGGATCACACTGCCTGTACACTAGGAACTGTACACTAGGAACTAAGACACCAGCTGGTAAAGAGCTCCCTCAGGACCACACTGCCTGTACACTACAGCTAACTCCCTCAGGACCACACTGCCTGTACACTACAGCTAACTCCCTCAGGACCACACTGCCTGTACACTACAGCTAACTCCCTCAGGACCACACTGCCTGTACACTACAGCTAACTCCCTCAGGACCACACTGCCTGTTACACTACAGCTAACTCCCTCAGGACCACACTGCCTGTACACTACAGCTAATTCCCTCAGGACCACACTGCCTGTACACTACAGCTAACTCCCTCAGGATCACATTGCCTGTACACTACAGCTAACTCCCTCAGGATCACATTGCCTGTACACTACAGCTAACTCCCTCAGGACCACACTGCCTGTACACTACAGCTAACTCCCTCAGGACCACACTGCCTGTACACTACAGCTAACTCCCTCAGGACCACACTGCCTGTACACTACAGCTAACTCCCTCAGGACCACACTGCCTGTACACTACAGCTAACTCCCTCAGGACCACACTGCCTGTACACTACAGCTAACTCCCTCAGGACCACACTGCCTGTACACTACAGCTAACTCCCTCAGGACCACACTGCCTGTTACACTACAGCTAACTCCCTCAAGACCACACTGCCTGTACACTACAGCTAACTCCCTCAGGATCACATTGCCTGTACACTACAGCTAACTCCCTCAGGACCACACTGCCTGTACACTACAGCTAACTCCCTCAGGATCACACTGCCTGTACACTACAGCTAACTCCCTCAGGACCACACTGCCTGTACACTACAGCTAACTCCCTCAGGACCACACTGCCTGTACACTACAGCTAACTCCCTCAGGACCACACTGCCTGTACACTAGGAACTAAGCTACTGTGGGAAGGCAGGGAGTTAAAAGTAATGTACTAAAACATTTTTACCTGTGTGTGTGTGTGTGTGTGTGTGTGTGTGTGTGTGTGTGTGTGTGTGTGTGTGTGTATATTTATACTGTATTTATGTGAGAAAAACAGACACAGATAACTGTGGTGAGGCAACATTGAATATGTTGTTCCTCTGTAATAATAAACACGTCCTTTTCTCTCTCCACAGACCTGCGGCCTGACAGACAAATCATCTTCTGTATAAATAAATGAGAAACATGTCGTTGCACTCTAAGTCCCTCAGACAGACAGGCTGAGGAGCTTTGCTGAATTCAACCTGACTTCTGTGGTGATCGTCGTTCAACATGAACAAATGAGTCATTATTATTGAGCCTGAGAGAGCCCGACTCATTATCTTGGGACAGAGAGACTCACTCTGCTGCTTGGACAGAAATGACACACATCCATAAGATTCACACGAACCAAAAACACACAGGCACACAACAAACCAAGCCTTTTGATGTGTGAATTCTGTGGTCAACATGAAAGCTACAGCCTCTCTCCTTATTCCCCCCCACATTGCCTCTACTCCCCCGTTCATCTCTCCATTCATTCAGAAGTAACACCATTCCCATCCTCCCATCCCAACTCCAGCTAGGAGCAGTGGGAGGGCCGGGGTGCCTAAATTAACCTGATTCCACATTATCATCAATTAAAAGCCGCTAAACTTTCTTCAGAGGGCTTTTAAAATCAAACAAAGACCCTCCCAGCCTGGTCCATGTATAATTCAACATATGGATAAGCTCAATTAGCAGCTGATTCCACAGGGAGGGGGAAATAGGGAGGCGAGAGGGGTGTGTGAGGAGGTAGGGGGATGGGGAGGGAGGAGTGTGTGAGGAGGTAGGGGGAAATAGGGAGGAGAGAGGGGTGTGTGAGGAGGTAGGGGGATGGGGAGGGAGGGGTGTGTGAGGAGGTAGGGGGAAATAGGGAGGAGAGAGGGGTGTGTGAGGAGGTAGGGGGATGGGGAGGGAGGGGTGTATGAGGAGGTAGGGGGATGGGGAGGGAGGGGTGTGTGAGGAGGTAGGGGGAAATAGGGAGGAGAGAGGGGTGTGTGAGGAGGTAGGGGGATGGGGAGGGAGGGGTGTGTGAGGAGGTAGGGGGATGGGGAGGGAGGGGTGTGTGAGGAGGTAGGGGGATGGGGAGGGAGGGGTGTGTGAGGAGGTAGGGGGATGGGGAGGGAGGGTTGTGTGAGGAGGTAGGGGGATGGGGAGGGAGGGGTGTGTGAGGAGGTAGGGGGATGGGGAGGGAGGGGTGTGTGAGGAGGTAGGGGGATGGGGAGGGGGGAAGAGAGAACTAGAGCAGGAGCTAAAGGGTGGAGGCCGAATCTCCTGTATTTGGCACATATCCAGTTTTCATTATAGAGGATTGGAAGCCCATGTGTGCATACTGTGTTGTATTAACGTGCCAACAACACCTAACAATTACTATTTTAAATAATAGCTTAAACAATTCTGTACCTCCAAAATGAAGAGGAACAGGGTTTTTCTTTACGAAACACAGAATTGAAGGAGTTGGGATACAGATCATCAGAGTCTGATAGCGTTCACAGTGATATGCACGCAGCCCCATCTACTCCCTCTCTTAAATCATAGATCAAAAACCCATTTCTTCAGGTTATTACAGCTGGAGAGCCAGGATCACAGACGGACATACCACGTCAGGCAGGAAATCAATTATCATCAGAACCTCCATGAAATATTCCTAAGATGTAATAACCAATCTTATTTTCCACTTCGTATATGGTTGTGATAGATAAAAAGGCGATAGAACGAACGTGGAGCCAATATAAGTCCCCCCCCGGTGTCAATACAATAGAAATGAAAAGGGAATGAGATATGTGAGAAGTTTCCTTGATAGCCATGTCATTTCAATGTGATGAATAACAGTAGAGACAGAGGAGCTCCCTTCGTGTTTCCATCCATTAGGGTGTGAGAGGATGTGCTACAGGCTGAGGCGCACGGCCGATTGGCTTGCATGACTACATCAACAACAGCTTATGCGTTCATTACCCGTCTACACACTCCCAGATGTAACGATAGAGATATACAGAGATCAGATGATATAATACTGTGTGACTATAGGGATACAGTGTGGCTGAATACTGGCAACACACTATCACTAGTGAATACATTGATCCTGAGGTAGATAGATGCCTATGGCATTGATAGCTGTATGTTTTATTTATGTAGTTATTTAACTAGGCAAGTCAGTTAAGAACACATTCTTATTTACAATGACGGCCTAGAAACAAGTTCACTGCCTTGTTCAGGGCCAGAACGGCATATTTTATCTTGTCAGCTTGGGGATTCAATCTTGCAACCTATTGGTTACAAGTCCAATGCTCTAACCAATAGGCTACCTGCCTCTAACCACTAGGATACCTGCCTCTAACCACTAGGATACCTGCCTCTAACCACTAGGCTACCTGCCTCTAACCACTAGTATACCTGCCTCTAACCACTAGGCTACCTGCCTCTAACCACTAGGCTACCTGCCTCTAACCACTAGGATACCTGCCTCTAACCACTAGTATACCTGCCTCTAACCACTAGGATACCTGCCTCTAACCACTAGGATACCTGCCTCTAACCACTAGGATACCTGCCTCTAACCACTAGTATACCTGCCTCTAACCACTAGGATACCTGCCTCTAACCACTAGTATACCTGTCTGTAACCACTAGTATACCTGCCTCTAACCACTAGGATACCTGCCTCTAACCACTAGGATACATGCCTCTAACCACTAGGCTACCTGCCTCTAACCACTAGGCTACCTGCCTCTAACCACTAGGATACCTGCCTCTAACCACTAGTATACCTGTCTGTAACCACTAGTATACCTGCCTCTAACCACTAGTATACCTGCCTCTAACCACTAGGATACATGCCTCTAACCACTAGGCTACCTGCCTCTAACCACTAGGCTACCTGCCTCTAACCACTAGGATACCTGCCTCTAACAACTAGTATACCCGCCTCTAACCACTAGGCTACCTGCCTCTAACCACTAGGATACCTGCCTCTAACCACTAGGCTACCCGCCTCTAACCACTAGGCTACCTGCCTCTAACCACTAGGATACCTGCCTCTAACCACTAGGATACCTGCCTCTAACCACTAGGATACCTGCCTCTAACCACTAGTATACCTGCCTCTAACCACTAGTATACCTGCCTCTAACCACTAGGATACCTACTAGGGCTAACACTAGGGCTAAACATTATGGCTAACTCAGGGTAAACTAGAGAGGGTTGAGAGATGGGAGAGAGATAGAGGGGAGAGAGGGGATAGAGATAGAGGGGAGAGAGATAGAGGGGAGAGAGGGGATAGAGATAGAGGGGAGAGAGATAGAGGGGAGAGAGGGGATAGAGATAGAGGGGAGAGAGATAGAGGGGTGAGAGGGGAGAGAGATAGAGGGGAGAGAGGGGACAGAGATAGAGGGGAGAGAGATAGAGGGGTGAGAGGGAGAGAGGGGATAGAGATAGAGGGGAGAGAGATAGAGGGGAGAGAGGGGACAGAGATAGAGGCGAGAGAGATAGAGGGGAGAGAGGGGACAGAGATAGAGGGGAGAGAGATAGAGGGGTGAGAGGGGAGAGAGGGGATAGAGATAGAGGGGAGAGAGATAGAGGGGAGAGAGGGGAGAGATAGAGGGGAGAGAGGGGATAGAGATAGAGAAGAGAGATAGAGGGGAGAGAGGGGATAGAGATAGAGGAGAGAGATAGATGGGAAAGAGGGGAGCGAGATAGAGGGGATAGAGAGGGGATAGAGATAGAGGGGAGAGAGGGGAGCGAGGGGAGAGAGGGGATAGACATAGAGGGGAGAGAGGGGAAAGAGGGGAAAGAGATAGAGGGGAGAGAGAGGGGGGAGAGAGGGAATAGAGATAGTGGTGAGAGAGATAGAGGGGAGAGAGGGGAGAGAGATAGAGGGGAGAGAGATAGAGGGGAGAGAGTGGAGAGAGGTGATAGAGATAGAGGGGAGAGAGATAGAGGGGAGAGAGATAGAGGGGAGAGAGGGGAGAGAGATAGAGGGGAGAGAGGGGAGAGAGATTGAGGGGAGAGAGATAGAGGGGAGAGAGATAGAGGGGAGAGATAGAGGGGAGAGAGATAGAAGGGAGAGAGATAGAGGGGAGAGAGGGGAGAGAGGGGACAGAGATAGAGGGGAGAGAGATAGAGGGGAGAGAGGGGACAGAGATAGAGGGAAGAGAGATAGAGGGGTGAGAGGGGAGAGAGGGGATAGAGATAGAGGGGAGAGAGATAGAGGGGAGAGAGGGGATAGAGATAGAGGGGAGAGAGATAGAGGGGAGAGAGGGGAGAGAGGGGATAGAGGGGATAGAGATAGAGGGGAGAGAGGGGATAGAGAGAGAAGAGAGATAGAGGGGAGAGAGGGATATAGATAGAGGAGAGAGATAGATGGGAAAGAGGGGAGAGAGATAGAGGGGAAAGAGAGGGGATAGAGATAGAGGGGAGAGAGGGGAGCGAGGGGAGAGAGGGGATAGACATAGAGGGGAGAAAGGGGAAAGAGGGGAGAGAGATAGAGGGGAGAGAGATAGAGGGGAGAGAGATAGAGGGGAGAGAGAGGGGGGAGTGAGGGGATAGAGATAGAGGTGAGAGATAGAGGGGAGAGAGATAGAGGGGAGATAGATAGAGGGGAGAGAGGGGAGAGAGAGAGGGGAGAGAGGGGAGAGAGAGAGGGGAGAGAGGGGATAGAGATAGAGGGGAGAGAAGAGAGGAGATAGAGACAGAGTGGAGAGAGGGGATAGAGATAGAGGGGAGAGAGATAGAGGGGAGAGAGATAGAGGGGAGAGAGGGGAGAGAGATAGAGGGGAGAGAGGGGAGAGAGATAGAGGTGAGAGAGATAGAGGGGAGAGAGGGGAGAGAGATAGAGGGGAGAGAGATAGAGGGGAGAGAGGGGAGAGAGAGAGGGGAGAGAGGGGAGAGAGAGAGGGGAGAGAGGGGATAGAGATAGAGGGGAGAGAAGAGAGGAGATAGAGATAGAGGGGAGAGAGGGGATAGAGATAAAGGGGAGAGAGGGGAGAGATAGAGGGGAGAGAGATAGAGGGGAGAGGTAGAGGGGAGCGAGATAGAGTGGAGAGATAGAGGGGAGAGAGGGGATAGAGATAGAGGGGAGAGAGTTAGAGGGGAGAGAGGAGATAGAGACAGAGGGGAGAGAGGGGAGAGAGAGAGGGGAGAGAGGGGAGAGAGGGGATAGAGATAGATGGGAGAGAGGAGATAGAGACAGAGGGGAGAGAGGGGAGAGAGAGAGGGGAGAGAGGGGAGAGAGGGGATAGAGATAGAGGGGAGAGGAGAGAGGAGATAGAGATAGAGGGGAGAGAGGGGATAGAGATAAAGGGGAGAGAGGGGATAGAGATAGAGGGGAGAGAAGGGAAAGAGATAGAGGGCGAAGTGAAGATCATCGCCCCTCCAGCTTCAGACAGTCTCAGTGTGTGTTGGTCTATTTTAGGTTTGACCTCAGATAACACCGAAAACCTGTGTGTGTGTGTGTGTTTGTGTGTGTGTGTGTGTGTGTCAGAGGAGGCTGGTGGGAGGAGCTTAACTGGCTCATTGTAATAGCTGGAATGGAATTCATGGAACGGAGTCAAAACAAATCCAACACAAGGAAACCACATTTGACGGTTCCATTCCAACTATTACAATGAGCCCGTTCTCCTATAGAATATCCCACCAGCCTCCTCTGGTGTGTGTGTGTTCAGTAAAAACCTGTATTCTGAGAGGCCCTTTTGTTTTCCCTAATGGCCTGGCAGGAAGCTGTTAGATCTGGTAAAGGTTATATGTATGATACATAATATCCTCTAAACGGGAGACGCAGGGAGATCAATATTACTATAGGTCACATGTCTAAGCAGGGGGAAATCAATGCTGCTATTATGGCTCTCGTATTGGGTGGAGAACGGCAAGGTGGACGATTTCTCTCTGGCTTGCCGTGTGGACGGGAGTGTGTGAGTGTGTGTGTGTGTGTGTGTGGGGGGGGGGGGGGGGGGTATATATGTGTGTGTGTGACTACGTGTGTGTGTGTGTGTACGTGTGTGTGTGTGTTTGTGTGTGTGTGGGGGGGGGTATATATGTGTGTGTGTGTGTGTGTGTGTGTGTATGTGTGTGTGTGTGTGTGTGTGTATGTGTATGTGTATGTGTATGTGTGGGGGGGGGGGGGGGGGGGTATATATGTGTGTGTGTGTGTGTGTATGTGTGTGTGTGTGAGACATATAATGCGTGTGAGCAACCCCTTGACAGCCTTCTCACTACACACAGAGACAGACGGACAGACAGAAAGATGACGTTTCAATCTCAGCCGTTCAGAGAGACAAATCTACCCTACTTATGAGCTGTTGTAGAAACCTTTTCCACACACACAGCGTCAGGGAGAATTGATCAAGGAAACGACAGTCTCACCCAGCTTCAGGGAGGAAACGACAGTCTCACCCAGCTTCAAGGAGGAAACGACAGTGTCACACAGCGTCAGGGAGGAAACGACAGTGTCACACAGCGTCAGGGAGGAAACGACAGTCTCACACAGCGTCAGGGAGGAAACGACAATCTCACACACCGTCAGGGAGAATTTATCAAGGAAATGACAGTCTCACACAGCATCAGGGAGAATTTATCAAGGAAACGACAGTCTCACACACCGTCAGGGAGAATTTATCAAGGAAATGACAGTCTCACACAGCATCAGGGAGAATTTATCAAGGAAACGACAGTCTCACACACCGTCAGGGAGAATTTATCAAGGAAATGACAGTCTCACATAGCATCAGGGAGAATTTATCAAAGGAAACGACAGTCTCACACAGCATCAGGGAGAATTGATCAAGGAAACGACAGTCTCACACACCGTCAGGGAGAATTTATCAAGGAAATGACAATCTCACACAGCGTCAGGGAGGAAACGACAGTCTCACACAGCATCAGGGAGGAAACGACAGTCTCACACAGCGTCAGGGAGGAAACGACAGTCTCACACAGCATCAGGGAGAATTTATCAAAGGAAACGACAGTCTCACACAGCGTCAGGGAGGAAACGACAGTCTCACACAGCATCAGGGAGGAAACGACAGTCTCACACAGCGTCAGGGAGGAAACGACAGTCTCACACAGCATCAGGGAGGAAACGACAGTCTCACACAGCGTCAGGGAGGAAACGACAGTCTCACACAGCGTCAGGGAGGAAACAACAGTCTCACACAGCGTCAGGGAGGAAACCACACTCTCACACAGCATCAGAGAGGAAACCACACTCTCACACAGCGTCAGGGAGGAAACCACACTCTCACACAGCTTCAGGGAGGAAACCACAGTCTCACACAGCGTCAGGGAGGAAACCACAGTCTCACACAGCGTCAGGGAGGAAACCACACTCTCACACAGCGTCAGGGAGGAAACAACAGTCTCACACAGCTTCAGGGAGGAAACCACAGTCTCACACAGCGTCAGGGAGGAAACCACACTCTCACACAGCGTCAGGGAGGAAACCACACTCTCACACAGCGTCAGGGAGGAAACAACAGTCTCACACAGCGTCAGGGAGGAAACCACACTCTCACACAGCGTCAGAGAGGAAACCACACTCTCACACAGCGTCAGGGAGGAAACCACAGTCTCACACAGCATCAGGGAGGAAACCACAGTCTCACACAGCTTCAGGGAGGAAACAACAGTCTCACACAGCGTCAGGGAGGAAACCACACTCTCACACAGCGTCAGAGAGGAAACCACACTCTCACACAGCGTCAGGGAGGAAACCACACTCTCACACAGCGTCAGAGAGGAAACCACACTCTCACACAGCTTCAGGGAGGAAACCACACTCTCACACAGCTTCAGGGAGGAAACCACAGTCTCACACAGCGTCAGGGAGGAAACCACAGTCTCACACAGCGTCAGAGAGGAAACCACAGTCTCACACAGCGTCAGAGAGGAAACCACAGTCTCACACAGCGTCAGGGAGGAAACCACAGTCTCACACAGCGTCAGAGAGGAAACCACAGTCTCACACAGCATCAGGGAGGAAACCACAGTCTCACACAGCGTCAGGGAGAATTGATCAAGGAAAAGTCAGTGGAGGAAACAACTCTGAAGTCTGAAGGTTCTACACATCAACACACACCAACAACACTGGCAGCTGGGACTCGGAGCTAAAAATACCATGTCTGCTATTTGTACCAACACCTTCATCTCCTTAAACTATGTTTCTTCTCTCCACAAGCCGAAACAAATGATCATGAGGAACATATATCCATCTTCTCTTCACTCACACTTTCATTACATTTAGTCAGTCTTTGATTATCTCTCAACGGAGGAGCTAACCATTATTCTATTTCTCTCTCTCTGTATTTCTCTCTCTCTCTTCTATATTTCTCTCTCTGTATTTCTCTCTCTCTGTATTTCTCTCTCTCTCTTCTATATTTCTCTCTCTGTATTTCTCTCTCTTCTGTATTTCTCTCTCTCTCTCTGTATTTCTCTCTCTCTCTCTCTGTATTTCTCTCTCTCTTCTGTATTTCTCTCTCTCTGTATGTCTCTCTCTCTGTATTTCTCTCTCTCTCTGTATTTCTCTCCCTCTCTCTGTATTTTTCTCTCTCTCTCTCTGTATTTCTCTCCCTCTCTCTGTATTTTTCTCTCTCTGTATTTCTCTCTCTCTGTATTTCTCTTTCTCTGTGTATTTCTCCCTCTCTCTGTGTATTTCTCTCTCTCTCTCTCTGTATTTCTCTCTCTCACTGCATTTCTCTCTCTCTGTATTTCTCTCTCTCTCTCTCTGTGTATTTCTCTCTCTTCTGTATTTCTCTCTCTTCTATATTTCTCTCTCAGTATTTCTCTCTTTGTATTTCTCTCTCTGTATTTCTCTCTCTTCTGTATTTCTCTCTGTCTTCTGTATTTCTCTCTCTCTCTGTACTTCTCTCTCTCTCTCTGTATTTCTCTCTCTCTCTCTCTGTATTTCTCTCTCTCTTCTGTATTTCTCTCTCTCTCTGTATTTCTCTCCCTCTCTATATATTTCTCTCTCTCTGTATGTCTCTCTCTCTGTATTTCTCTCTCTCTCTTCTATATTTATCTCTCTGTATTTCTCTCTCTGTATTTCTCTCTCTTCTGTATTTCTCTCTCTCTCTCTGTATTTCTCTCTCTCTCTCTGTATTTCTCTCTCTCTGTATGTCTCTCTCTCTGTATTTCTCTCTCTCTCTGTATTTCTCTCCCTCTCTCTGTATTTTTCTCTCTCTCTCTCTGTATTTCTCTCCCTCTCTCTGTATTTTTCTCTCTCTGTATTTCTCTCTCTCTGTATTTCTCTTTCTCTGTGTATTTCTCCCTCTCTCTGTGTATTTCTCTCTCTCTCTCTGTATTTCTCCCTCTCTCTCTGTATTTCTCTCTCTCACTGCATTTCTCTCTCTCTGTATTTCTCTCTCTCTCTCTCTGTGTATTTCTCTCTCTTCTGTATTTCTCTCTCTTCTATATTTCTCTCTCAGTATTTCTCTCTTTGTATTTCTCTCTCTGTATTTCTCTCTCTTCTGTATTTCTCTCTGTCTTCTGTATTTCTCTCTCTCTCTGTACTTCTCTCTCTCTCTCTGTATTTCTCTCTCTCTCTCTCTGTATTTCTCTCTCTCTTCTGTATTTCTCTCTCTCTCTGTATTTCTCTCCCTCTCTATATATTTCTCTCTCTCTGTATGTCTCTCTCTCTGTATTTCTCTCTCTCTCTTCTATATTTATCTCTCTGTATTTCTCTCTCTGTATTTCTCTCTCTTCTGTATTTCTCTCTCTCTCTCTGTATTTCTCTCTCTCTTCTGTATTTCTCTCTCTCTCTGTATTTTTCTCTCTCTCTCTCTCTGTATTTTTCTCTCTCTCTGTATTTCTCTCCCTCTCTCTGTATTTTTCTCTCTCTCTCTGTATTTCTCTCCCTCTCTCTGTATTTTTCTCTCTCTGTATTTCTCTCTCTCTGTATTTCTCTCTCTCTGTGTATTTCTCCCTCTCTCTGTGTATTTCTCTCTCTCTCTCTGTATTTCTCCCTCTCTCTCTGTATTTCTCTCTCTCACTGCATTTCTCTCTCTCTGTATTTCTCTCTCTCTCTCTCTGTATTTCTCTCTTCTGTATTTCTCTCTCTTCTATATTTCTCTCTCAGTATTTCTCTCTTTGTATTTCTCTCTCTGTATTTCTCTCTCTTCTGTATTTCTCTCTGTCTTCTGTATTTCTCTCTCTCTCTCTCTGTATTTCTCTCTCTCTTCTGTATTTCTCTCTCTCTCTGTATTTCTCTCCCTCTCTATATATTTCTCTCTCTGTATGTCTCTCTCTCTGTATTTCTCTCTCTCTGTATTTCTCTCTCTCTCTCTGTATTTCTCTACCTCTCTCTGTATTTTTCTCTCTCTCTGTATTTCTCTCCCTCTCTCTGTATTTTTCTCTCTCTGTATTTCTCTCTCTCTGTATTTCTATCCCTCTCTGTATTTCTCTCTCTCTGTTTATTTCTCCCCCTCTCTGTGTATTTCTCTCTCTCTCTCTGTATTTCTCCCTCTCTCTCTGTATTTCTCTCTCTCTGCATTTCTCTCTCTCTGTATTTCTCTCTCTCTCTGTATTTCTCTCTCTCTCTCTCTCTGTATTTCTCTCTCTCTCTGTATTTCTCTCTCTCTCTCTCTGTATTTCTCTCTCTCTCTCTCTCTCTCTGTATTTCTCTCTCTCTCTGTATTTCTCTCTCTCTCTCTCTGTATTTCTCTCTCTCTCTCTCTCTCTCTCTGTATTTCTCTCTCTCTCTGTATTTCTCTCTCTCTCTCTTTGTATTTCTCTCTCTCTCTGTATTTCTCTCTCTCTTTATTCCCCCCCGCCCGCTTCAGTCTTACCTGCGGAACATTGGTTCTCATCCGCTCCGTTCTCACAGTCCCTTTCACCATCACATCTCCATGACAACGAGACACACTTGCTGGTTGACCCCCCACAGTCAAACTTCTCAGGTGGGCACGTCTGTCGACCTATCAGTGGAGGGAGCGAGAGAGAGAGAGAGAGAGAGTGAGAGAGGAAACATCACAGTCAGTCAATGAAACAGTCAGATAACTCAGTTATCATGTTACTCAAATCGATCCCGCCTCAAATGTCTGAGTAAGACAAAAAAACAGACACAGTCAGTTTGACACCAGGTCAAAAACACACACATACACACACCGAGAGCACACACTCAAACACACACACACACACACACACACACACACACACACACACACACACACACACACACACTCAAACGCACACACTGAGAGCACACACTCAAACACACACACACACAAACAAACACACACACACACACTGAGAGCACACACTCAACCACACACACACACACACACACACACACACACACACACACACACACACACACACACACACACACAGAGAGCACAAACTCAAACACACAAACACACAAAGAGCACACACACACTCAAACACACACATACACACTGAGAGGACACACTCAAACACACACACACATCGAGAAAACACACTCAACCACACACACACACACACACACACACACACACACACACCGAGAGCACACACTCAAACACACACACACACACACCGAGAGCAAACACACGTACACACACCGAGAACACACACACACACACACACACACACACACACACACACACACACACACACACACACACACACACACACACACACACACACACACACACACACACACACACACGGCAGGGTAGCCTAGTGGTTAGAGCGTTGGACTAGTAACCGGAAGGTTGCGAGTTCAAACCCCCGAGCTGACAAGGTACAAATCTGTCGTTCTGCCCCTGAACAGGCAGTTAACCCACTGTTCCTAGGCCGTCATTGAAAATAAGAATTTGTTCTTAACTGACTTGCCTAGTTAAATAAAGGTAAAAAAAAAAAAACACACACACCGAGAGCACACACACAACCACACACACACACACACATACACACCGAGAGCACACACTCAAACACACACACACACCGAGAGCACACACTCAACCACACACACACACACACACACACACACACTGAGAGCACACACTCAAACACACACACACACAAAGAGCAAGCACTCAAAAACACACATACACACCGAGAGCACAAACTTAAACACACACACACACCGAGAGCACACACTCAAACACACACACAAACACACACACACACACACACACACACACACCGAGAGCACACACACCGAGAGCACACACACGTACACACACCGAGAGCACACACTCAACCACACACACACCGAGAGCACACACTCAACCACACACACACACACTGAGAACACACACACACCGAGAGCACACACACGTACACACACCGAGAGCACACACTCAACCACACACACACCGAGAGCACACACTCAACCACACACACACACACACACACACACACACACATACACACCGAGAGCACACACAAAGAGCACACACACACACTCAAACACACACATACACACCGAGAGGGCACACTCAAACACACGCACACACACACACACCGAGAGCACACACTCAAACAAACACACACACACCGAGAGCACACACTCAACCGCACACACACGTACACACACCGAGAGCACACACTCAAACACACACACACCGAGAGCACACAATCAAACACACACACACACACACTCAAACACACGTACACACACCGAGAGCACACACTCAACCACACACACACACACTGAGGGCACACAATGAGAGCACACACTCAAACACACACATACACACCGAGAGCACAAACTTAAACACACACACACCGAGAGCACACACTCAAACACACACACATCGAGAGCACACACTCAAACACACACACACCGAGAGCACACACTCAAACACACACACACCGAGAGCACACACACAGAGAGCACAAACTCAAACACACTCAAACACACACATACACACCGAGAGGCCACACTCAAACACACACACACACACCGAGAGCACACACTCAACCACACACACACACACACACACACACACACACACACACCGAGAGCACACACACGTACACACCGAGAGCACACACTCAAACACACTCAACCACACACACACACACCGAGAGCACACACTCAACCACACACACACTCAAACACACACTCAAACACACACATACACACAGAGAACACACACCGAGAGCACACACTCAAACACACACACACACACACACTGAGGGCACACACAAAGAGCAAGCACTCAAACACACACATACACACCGAGAGCACAAACTTAAACACACACACACACCGAGAGCACACAAACAAACACACACACACACACCGAGAGCACACACTCAAAAACACACACACACACATCGAGAGCACACACTCAAACACACACACACCGAGAGCACACACTCAAACACACACACACCGAGAGCACACACTCAAACACACACATACACACCGAGAGCACACACTCAAACACAGACACACACACACACACCGAGTGCAAACACTCAAACACACTAAAAGCACACACACAGACATGAACATGAACATACACACACAGCGTTCCTTCCAGCGAAACCAAGTGGCGCAGCGGTCTAGGCTCTGCATCTCAGTGCTAGAGGCATCACTACAGACCCTGGTCCGATCCCGGACTGTATCACAACGGGCCGTGATCAGGAGTCCCATAGGGCGGCTCACAGGCTCAGCGTCTTAAAATAAGAATTTGTTCTTATCTGACTTGCCTAGTTAAATAAAGGTTCAATTAAACAAAAATACAATTAAGAAATAATACTACTGTTCCTGTTCCCCAGCTAACCAATGGGGTTCCTGGAGTGATAATACTACTGTTCCTGTTCCCCAGCTAACCAATGGGGTTCCTGGAGTGATAATACTACTGTTCCTGTTCCCCAGCTAACCAACGGGGTTCCTGGAGTGATAATACTACTGTTCCTGTTCCCCAGCTAACCAATGGGGTTCCTGGAGTGATAATACTACTGTTCCTGTTCCCCAGCTAACCAATGGGGTTCCTGGAGTGATAATACTACTGTTCCTGTTCCCCAGCTAACCAATGGGGTTCCTGGAGTGATAATACTACTGTTCCTGTTCCCCAGCTAACCAATGGGGTTCCTGGAGTGATAATACTACTGTTCCTGTTCCCCAGCTAACCAATGGGGTTCCTGGAGTGATAATACTACTGTTCCTGTTCCCCAGCTAACCAATGGGGTTCCTGGAGTGATAATACTACTGTTCCTGTTCCCCAGCTAACCAATGGGGTTCCTGGAGTGATAATACTACTGTTCCTGTTCCCCAGCTAACCAATGGGGTTCCTGGAGTGAGAATACTACTGTTCCTGTTCCCCAGCTAACCAATGGGGTTCCTGGAGTGATAATACTACTGTTCCTGTTCCCCAGCTAACCAATGGGGTTCCTGGAGTGATAATACTACTGTTCCTGTTCCCCAGCTAACCAATGGGGTTCCTGGAGTGAGAATACTACTGTTCCTGTTCCCCAGCTAACCAATGGGGTTCCTGGAGTGATAATACTACTGTTCCTGTTCCCCAGCTAACCAATGGGGTTCCTGGAGTGATAATACTACTGTTCCTGTTCCCCAGCTAACCAATGGGGTTCCTGGAGTGATAATACTACTGTTCCTGTTCCCCAGCTAACCAATGGGGTTCCTGGAGTGATAATACTACTGTTCCTGTTCCCCAGCTAACCAATGGGGTTCCTGGAGTGATAATACTACTGTTCCTGTTCCCCAGCTAACCAATGGGGTTCCTGGAGTGATAATACTACTGTTCCTGTTCCCCAGCTAACCAATGGGGTTCCTGGAGTGAGAATACTACTGTTCCTGTTCCCCAGCTAACCAATGGGGTTCCTGGAGTGAGAATGCTACTGTTCCTGTTCCCCAGCTAACCAATGGGGTTCCTGGAGTGATAATACTACTATTCCTGTTCCCCAGCTAACCAATGGGGTTCCTGGAGTGATAATACTACTGTTCCTGTTCCCCAGCTAACCAATGGGGTTCCTGGAGTGATAATACTACTGTTCCTGTTCCCCAGCTAACCAATGGGGTTCCTGGAGTGAGAATGCTACTGTTCCTGTTCCCCAGCTAACCAATGGGGTTCCTGGAGTGATAATACTACTGTTCCTGTTCCCCAGCTAACCAACGGGGTTCCTGGAGTGAGAATACAACTGTTCCTGTTCCCCAGCTAACCAATGGGGTTCCTGGAGTGAGAATACTACTGTTCCTGTTCCCCAGCTAACCAATGGGGTTCCTGGAGTGAGAATACTACTGTTCCTGTTCCCCAGCTAACCAACGGGGTTCCTGGAGTGAGAATACTACTGTTCCTGTTCCCCAGCTAACCAATGGGGTTCCTGGAGTGAGAATACTACTGTTCCTGTTCCCCAGCTAACCAATGGGGTTCCTGGAGTGAGAATACTACTGTTCCTGTTCCCCAGCTAACCAATGGGGTTCCTGGAGTGATAATACTACTGTTCCTGTTCCCCAGCTAACCAATGGGGTTCCTGGAGTGATAATACTACTGTTCCTGTTCCCCAGCTAACCAATGGGGTTCCTGGAGTGATAATACTACTGTTCCTGTTCCCCAGCTAACCAATGGGGTTCCTGGAGTGATAATACTACTGTTCCTGTTCCCCAGCTAACCAATGGGGTTCCTGGAGTGATAATACTACTGTTCCTGTTCCCCAGCTAACCAATGGGGTTCCTGGAGTGATAATACTACTGTTCCTGTTCCCCAGCTAACCAATGGGGTTCCTGGAGTGATAATACTACTGTTCCTGTTCCCCAGCTAACCAATGGGGTTCCTGGAGTGATAATACTACTGTTCCTGTTCCCCAGCTAACCAATGGGGTTCCTGGAGTGAGAATACTACTGTTCCTGTTCCCCAGCTAACCAATGGGGTTCCTGGAGTGAGAATACTACTGTTCCTGTTCCCCAGCTAACCAACGGGGTTCCTGGAGTGATAATACTACTGTTCCTGTTCCCCAGCTAACCAATGGGGTTCCTGGAGTGATAATACTACTGTTCCTGTTCCCCAGCTAACCAATGGGGTTCCTGGAGTGATAATACTACTGTTCCTGTTCCCCAGCTAACCAATGGGGTTCCTGGAGTGATAATACTACTGTTCCTGTTCCCCAGCTAACCAATGGGGTTCCTGGAGTGATAATACTACTGTTCCTGTTCCCCAGCTAACCAATGGGGTTCCTGGAGTGATAATACTACTGTTCCTGTTCCCCAGCTAACCAATGGGGTTCCTGGAGTGAGAATACTACTATTCCTGTTCCCCAGCTAACCAATGGGGTTCCTGGAGTGATAATACTACTGTTCCTGTTCCCCAGCTAACCAATGGGGTTCCTGGAGTGATAATACTACTGTTCCTGTTCCCCAGCTAACCAATGGGGTTCCTGGAGTGATAATACTACTGTTCCTGTTCCCCAGCTAACCAATGGGGTTCCTGGAGTGATATTACTACTGTTCCTGTTCCCCAGCTAACCAATGGGGTTCCTGGAGTGATAATACTACTGTTCCTGTTCCCCAGCTAACCAACGGGGTTCCTGGAGTGATAATACTACTGTTCCTGTTCCCCAGCTAACCAATGGGGTTCCTGGAGTGATAATACTACTGTTCCTGTTCCCCAGCTAACCAATGGGGTTCCTGGAGTGATAATACTACTGTTCCTGTTCCCCAGCTAACCAATGGGGTTCCTGGAGTGATAATACTACTGTTCCTGTTCCCCAGCTAACCAATGGGGTTCCTGGAGTGAGAATACTACTGTTCCTGTTCCCCAGCTAACCAATGGGGTTCCTGGAGTGAGAATACTACTGTTCCTGTTCCCCAGCTAACCAACGGGGTTCCTGGAGTGATAATACTACTGTTCCTGTTCCCCAGCTAACCAATGGGGTTCCTGGAGTGATAATACTACTGTTCCTGTTCCCCAGCTAACCAATGGGGTTCCTGGAGTGATAATACTACTGTTCCTGTTCCCCAGCTAACCAATGGGGTTCCTGGAGTGATAATACTACTGTTCCTGTTCCCCAGCTAACCAATGGGGTTCCTGGAGTGATAATACTACTGTTCCTGTTCCCCAGCTAACCAATGGGGTTCCTGGAGTGATAATACTACTGTTCCTGTTCCCCAGCTAACCAATGGGGTTCCTGGAGTGAGAATACTACTATTCCTGTTCCCCAGCTAACCAATGGGGTTCCTGGAGTGATAATACTACTGTTCCTGTTCCCCAGCTAACCAATGGGGTTCCTGGAGTGATAATACTACTGTTCCTGTTCCCCAGCTAACCAATGGGGTTCCTGGAGTGATAATACTACTGTTCCTGTTCCCCAGCTAACCAATGGGGTTCCTGGAGTGATATTACTACTGTTCCTGTTCCCCAGCTAACCAATGGGGTTCCTGGAGTGATAATACTACTGTTCCTGTTCCCCAGCTAACCAACGGGGTTCCTGGAGTGATAATACTACTGTTCCTGTTCCCCAGCTAACCAATGGGGTTCCTGGAGTGATAATACTACTGTTCCTGTTCCCCAGCTAACCAATGGGGTTCCTGGAGTGATAATACTACTGTTCCTGTTCCCCAGCTAACCAATGGGGTTCCTGGAGTGAGAAAAAAACCTGCTGTACAATACCTCAACTTTACACTTGGCCCAGACAGCCAATCTCTGCTCTCCCTTTCCACAAATTCTACAACATCACCCCTCTCCCCATCTCTCCCTCCTCCCCCCTTTCCTCAAACAACACTGCTACCACACCTCTCTCCCCATTCTCTCCCCAAACCCTTTCCAACACTAGCCAGAGGATGCCCAATAGAATTATATCCTAGATTATACAATACCCCCCCCCCCACCCACCCCCTCTCCTCTCCTCTCCTCCCCCATTTCCAGCCAGAGAGGACCCAATAGAATTATATCCTAGATTATACACTACCCCCCCCCACCCCACCCACCCCCCCCCCCCACCCACCCCCTCTCCTCTCCTCTCCTCCCCCATTTCCAGCCAGAGAGGACCCAATAGAATTATATCCTAGATTATACACTACCCCCCCCCCCCAACCACCCCCTCTCCTCTCCTCTCCTCCCCCATTTCCAGCCAGAGAGGACCCAATATAATTATTTACTAGATTACACACTACCCCCCCCCCCACCCCCTCTCCTCTCCTCTCCTCCCCCATTTCCAGCCAGAGAGGAGCCAATAGCATTATATCCTAGATTACACACTACCACCCCCCCCCCCCCCCCCCCCCATCCCATCTCCTCTCCTCCCCCATTCCCAGCCAGAGAGGACCCAATAGCATTATATCCTAGATTACACACGACCATCCCCTCTCCTCTCCTCCCCCATTCCCAGCCAGAGAGGACCCAATATAATTATATCCTAGATTACACACTACCCCCCCCCCCCCCCCCCACCCTCCATCCCCTCTCCTCTCCTCCCCCATTCCCAGCCAGAGAGGACCCAATAAAATTATATTCTAGATTACACACTACCCCCCCCCCTCCCCCACCCCACCCTCCATCCCCTCTCCTCTCCTCCCCCATTCCCAGCCAGAGAGGACCCAATCAAATTATATTCTAGATTACACACTACCCCCCCCCCCCCCCCCCCCCCCCCCCCCCCACCCTCCATCCCCTCTCCTCTCCACCCCCATTCCCAGCCAGAGAGGACCCAATAGAACTATATTCTAGATAACATTACACACAGTGTCAAACGCTGCTCCATCAATTCTACATTTTAGACTGCCACCGGCTGGCAACGCACCCGGCAACGCGCCATAGCAACCCGCCATAGCAACCCCCCAGATCAATATATTGTGCCTGCTGTGGGATTATTTCATAATAAAAAAATATTTTATTTGACATGATATTTTTTCAATGTTCGAGGTTCCTGGTGACACTGTGTATGAAATGGCACCCTGTTCCCTATATAATGCACTACTTTAGACCAGGACCCTGTTCCCTATATAATGCACTACTTTAGACCAGGACCCTGTTCCCTATATAATGCACTACTTTAGACCAGGACCCTAGTCCCTATATAATGCACTACTTTAGACCAGGACCCTGTTCCCTATATAATGCACTACTTTAGACCAGGACCCTGTTCCCTATATAATGCACTACTTTAGACCAGGACCCTAGTCCCTATATAATGCACTACTTTAGACCAGGACCCTAGTCCCTATATAATGCACTACTTTAGACCAGGACCCTAGTCCCTATATAATGCACTACTTTAGACCAGGACCCTGTTCCCTATATAATGCACTACTTTAGACCAGGACCCTAGTCCCTATATAATGCACTACTTTAGACCAGGACCCTGTTCCCTATATAATGCACTACTTTAGACCAGGACCCTAGTCCCTATATAATGCACTACTTTAGACCAGGACCCTGTTCCCTATATAATGCACTACTTTAGACCAGGACCCTAGTCCCTATATAATGCACTACTTTAGACCAGGACCCTGTTCCCTATATAATGCACTACTTTAGACCAGGACCCTAGTCCCTATATAATGCACTACTTTAGACCAGGACCCTGTTCCCTATATAATGCACTACTTTAGACCAGGACCCTAGTCCCTATATAATGCACTACTTTAGACCAGGACCCTGTTCCCTATATAATGCACTACTTTAGACCAGGACCCTGTTCCCTATATAATGCACTACTTTAGACCAGGACCCTGTTCCCTATATAATGCACTACTTTAGACCAGGACCCTAGTCCCTATATAATGCACTACTTTAGACCAGGACCCTGTTCCCTATATAATGCACTACTTTAGACCAGGACCCTAGTCCCTATATAATGCACTACTTTAGACCAGGACCCTGTTCCCTATATAATGCACTACTTTAGACCAGGACCCTGTTCCCTATATAATGCACTACTTTAGACCAGGACCCTGTTCCCTATATAATGCACTACTTTAGACCAGGACCCTAGTCCCTATATAATGCACTACTTTAGACCAGGACCCTGTTCCCTATATAATGCACTACTTTAGACCAGGACCCTAGTCCCTATATAATGCACTACTTTAGACCAGGACCCTGTTCCCTATATAATGCACTACTTTAGACCAGGACCCTGTTCCCTATATAATGCACTACTTTAGACCAGGACCCTGTTCCCTATAAAATGCACTACTTTAGACCAGGACCCTGTTCCCTATATAATGCACTACTTTAGACCAGGACCCTAGTCCCTATATAATGCACTACTTTAGACCAGGACCCTAGTCCCTATATAATGCACTACTTTAGACCAGGACCCTAGTCCCTATATAATGCACTACTTTAGACCAGGACCCTGTTCCCTATATAATGCACTACTTTAGACCAGGACCCTAGTCCCTATATAATGCACTACTTTAGACCAGGACCCTGTTCCCTATATAATGCACTACTTTAGACCAGGACCCTAGTCCCTATATAATGCACTACTTTAGACCAGGACCCTGTTCCCTATATAATGCACTACTTTAGACCAGGACCCTGTTCCCTATATAATGCACTACTTTAGACCAGGACCCTGTTCCCTATATAATGCACTACTTTAGACCAGGACCCTGTTCCCTATATAATGCACTACTTTAGACCAGGACCCTGTTCCCTATATAATGCACTACTTTAGACCAGGACCCTGTTCCCTATATAATGCACTACTTTAGACCAGGACCCTGTTCCCTATATAATGCACTACTTTAGACCAGGACCCTAGTCCCTATATAATGCACTACTTTAGACCAGGACCCTGTTCCCTATATAATGCACTACTTTAGACCAGGACCCTAGTCCCTATATAATGCACTACTTTAGACCAGGACCCTGTTCCCTATATAATGCACTACTTTAGACCAGGACCCTGTTCCCTATATAATGCACTACTTTAGACCAGGACCCTGTTCCCTATATAATGCACTACTTTAGACCAGGACCCTGTTCCCTATATAATGCACTACTTTAGACCAGGACCCTGTTCCCTATATAATGCACTACTTTAGACCAGGACCCTGTTCCCTATATAATGCACTACTTTAGACCAGGACCATAGTCCCTATATAATGCACTACTTTAGACCAGGACCCTGTTCCCTATATAATGCACTACTTTAGACCAGGACCCTGTTCCCTATATAATGCACTACTTTAGACCAGGACCCTGTTCCCTATATAATGCACTACTTTAGACCAGGACCCTGTTCCCTATATTATGCACTACTTTAGACCAGGACCCTGTTCCCTATATAATGCACTACTTTAGACCAGGACCCTAGTCCCTATATAATGCACTACTTTAGACCAGGACCCTGTTCCCTATATAATGCACTACTTTAGACCAGGACCCTGTTCCCTATATAATGCACTACTTTAGACCAGGACCCTGTTCCCTATAAAATGCACTACTTTAGACCAGGACCCTGTTCCCTATATAATGCACTACTTTAGACCAGGACCCTAGTCCCTATATAATGCACTACTTTAGACCAGGACCCTAGTCCCTATATAATGCACTACTTTAGACCAGGACCCTAGTCCCTATATAATGCACTACTTTAGACCAGGACCCTGTTCCCTATATAATGCACTACTTTAGACCAGGACCCTAGTCCCTATATAATGCACTACTTTAGACCAGGACCCTAGTCCCTATATAATGCACTACTTTAGACCAGGACCCTGTTCCCTATATAATGCACTACTTTAGACCAGGACCCTAGTCCCTATATAATGCACTACTTTAGACCAGGACCCTAGTCCCTATATAATGCACTACTTTAGACCAGGACCCTAGTGTCACGTTCTGACCATCGTTCGTATGTGTTTTCCTTGTTTTAGTGTTGGTCGGGACGTGAACTGGGTGGGCATTCTATGTTGGATGTCTTGTTTGTCTATTTCTATGTCTGGCCTGATATGGTTCTCAATCAGAGGCAGGTGTTAGTCATTGTCTCTGATTGGGAACCATATTTAGGTAGCCTGGGTTTCACTGTGTGTTTGTGGGTGATTGTCCTTAGTATCATGATGTCCTTGTTCTGTGTTAGTTTTACACAAGTATAGGCTGTTTCGGTTTTCGTTACGTTTATTGTTTTTGTAGTGTTTGTATTGATTCGTGTTTTACGTTTGTTCATTAAAACATGGATCGCAATCTACACGCTGCATTTTGGTCCGACTCTCCTTCTCATCAAGAAAACCGTTACAGAATCACCCACCACAAAAGGACCAAGCAGCGTGTCAACAGGCATGAGCAGCGCGAGGAGATGCACAATAAGGATTTCTGGACATGGGAGGAAATCCTGGACGGGAGAGGACCCTGGGCTAAACCAGGGGAGTGTAGCCGCCCAAAGGTGCAGCAGGAGAAGAGGCAACAGGAGCAGCCCAAAGAGGAAGTATGGACATGGGAGGACGAATTAGAAGGAAGAGGACCCTGGGCTCAGCCAGGAGAATATCGTCGCCCCAAAGAAGAACTGGAGGCGGCGAAAGCTGAGAGGCGCAGATATGAGGAGGCAGCACGACGTAGCGGATGGAAGCATGAGAGGCAGCCCCAAAAATTTCTTGGGGGGGGGCTAACAGGGAGTATGGCTACGCCAGGTAGGAGACCTGGGCAGACTCTCTGTGCTTACCGGGGGGCTAGAGAGATCGGACAGGCACCGTGTTATGCAGTGGTGCGCACGGTGTCTCCAGTGCGGGTGCATAGCCCGGTGCGGTATATTCCAGCTCCGCGTGTCGGCCGGGCTAGATTGAGCGTCGAGCCTAATGCCATGAAGCCGGCTCTACGCAGCTGGTCCCCAGTGCGTCTCCTTGGGCCGGCTTACATGGCACCAGCCTTGCGCTCGGTGTCTCCGGTTCGCCTGCATAGCCCAGTGCGGGCTATTCCACCTCGCCGCACTGGCAGGGCGACCGTGAGCATTCAACCAGGTAAGGTTGGGCAGGCTCGGTGCTCAAGAGCTCCAGTGCGCCTGCACGGTCCGGTCTTTCCAGTACCACCTCCACACCCCAGCCCTCCGGTAGCAGCTCCCCGCACCAGGCTTCCTGTGCGTGTCCTCGGCCCAGTACCACCAGTGCCAGCACCACGCATCAGGCCTACAGTGCGCCTCGCCTGTCCAGCGCTGTCGGAGCCCTTCTCCTCTCCAGAGCTGTCGGAGTCTCCCGCCTGTTTAGCGCTGTTAGAGCCTTCCTTCTCTACAGCGCTGCCGGAGTCTCCCGCCTGTTCAGAACTGCCAGTCTGCATAGAGCTGCCAGTTTGCAAGGAGCTGCCAGTCTGCATAGAGCTGCCAGTTTGCAAGGAGCTGCCAGTCTGCATAGAGCTGCCAGTCTGCAAGGAGCTGCCAGTCTGCAAGGAGCTGCCAGTCTGCAAGGAGCCGCCAGAGCTGCCTGTCTGCAGGATGCCGCCAGAGCTGCCAGTCTGCAAGGAGCCGCCAGAGCTGCCAGTCTGCAAAGAGCCGCCAGAGCTGCCAGTTAGCATGGAGCAGCCAGGGCCGCCAGTCAGCATGGAGCAGCCAGGGCCGCCAGTCAGCATGGAGCAGCCAGGGCCGCCAGTCAGCATGGAGCAGCCAGGGCCGCCAGTCAGCATGGAGCAGCCAGAGCAGCCAGTCAGCATGGAGCAGCCAGTCTGCATGGAGCAGCCAGAGCTGCCAGTCAGCATGGAGCAGCCAGTCAGCATGGAGCAGCCAGAGCTGCCAGTCAGCATGGAGCAGCCAGTCAGCATGGAGCAGCCAGAGCTGCCAGTCATCATGGAGCTGCCAGTCAACATGGAGCAGCCAGAGCTGCCAGTCGACCGGACTCTTCCAGATCCGCCAGTCGACCAGACTCTTCCAGATCCGCCAGTCGACCAGACTCTTCCAGATCCGCCAGTCGACCAGACTCTTCCGGATCCGCCAGTCGACCAGACTCTTCCGGATCCGCCAGTCGACCAGACTCTTCCGGATCCGCCAGTCGACCAGACTCTTCCGGATCCGCCAGCCAGCCAGGATCTTCCAGAACCGCCAGCCAGCCAGGATCTGCCGGATCCAACCACCTGCCTGAGCTTCCTCTCAGTGCTGAGCTTCCTCTCAGTGCTGAGCTACCCATCAGTCCCGAGCTACCTCTGTCCCGAGCTGTCCTTCTGTTCCGAGCTTCCCCTCTGTCCCGAGCTGTCTCTTAGGAGGGTCACCTATCTAGGGACGCTAAGGAGGTGGACAAAGACTATTATGGAGTGGGGTCCACGTCCAGCGCCAGAGCCGCCACCGCGGACAGATGCCCACCCACACCCTCCCCTATAGGTTTAAGTTGTGCGTCCGGAGTCCGCACCTTGGAGGGGGGGTACTGTCACGTTCTGACCATCGTTCGTATGTGTTTTCCTTGTTTTAGTGTTGGTCGGGACGTGAACTGGGTGGGCATTCTATGTTGGATGTCTTGTTTGTCTATTTCTATGTCTGGCCTGATATGGTTCTCAATCAGAGGCAGGTGTTAGTCATTGTCTCTGATTGGGAACCATATTTAGGTAGCCTGGGTTTCACTGTGTGTTTGTGGGTGATTGTCCTTAGTATCATGATGTCCTTGTTCTGTGTTAGTTTTACACAAGTATAGGCTGTTTCGGTTTTCGTTACGTTTATTGTTTTTGTAGTGTTTGTATTGATTCGTGTTTTACGTTTGTTCATTAAAACATGGATCGCAATCTACACGCTGCATTTTGGTCCGACTCTCCTTCTCATCAAGAAAACCGTTACACCTAGTCCCTATATAATGCACTACTTTAGACCAGGACCCTGTTCCCTATATAATGCACTACTTTAGACCAGGACCCTAGTCCCTATATAATGCACTACTTTAGACCAGGACCCTGTTCCCTATATAATGCACTACTTTAGACCAGGACCCTAGTCCCTATATAATGCACTACTTTAGACCAGGACCCTGTTCCCTATATAATGCACTACTTTAGACCAGGACCCTGTTCCCTATATAATGCACTACTTTAGACCAGGACCCTAGTCCCTATATAATGCACTACTTTAGACCAGGACCCTAGTCCCTATATAATGCACTACTTTAGACCAGGATCATGTTCCCTATATAATGCACTACTTTAGACCAGGACCCTGTTCCCTATATAATGCACTACTTTAGACCAGGACCCTAGTCCCTATATAATGCACTACTTTAGACCAGGATCATGTTCCCTATATAATGCACTACTTTAGACCAGGACCCTAGTCCCTATATAATGCACTACTTTAGACCAGGACCCTAGTCCCTATATAATGCACTACTTTAGACCAGGACCCTGTTCCCTATATAATGCACTACTTTAGACCAGGACCCTAGTCCCTATATAATGCACTACTTTAGACCAGGACCCTAGTCCCTATATAATGCACTACTTTAGACCAGGACCCTGTTCCCTATATAATGCACTACTTTAGACCAGGATCATGTTCCCTATATAATGCACTACTTTAGACCAGGACCCTAGTCCCTATATAATGCACTACTTTAGACCAGGACCCTAGTCCCTATATAATGCACTACTTTAGACCAGGACCCTGTTCCCTATATAATGCACTACTTTAGACCAGGACCCTGTTCCCTATATAATGCACTACTTTAGACCAGGACCCTGTTCCCTATATAATGCACTACTTTAGACCAGGACCCTGTTCCCTATATAATGCACTACTTTAGACCAGGACCCTAGTCCCTATATAATGCACTACTTTAGACCAGGACCCTGTTCCCTATATAATGCACTACTTTAGACCAGGACCCCGTTCCCTATATAATGCACTACTTTAGACCAGGACCCTAGTCCCTATATAATGCACTACTTTAGACCAGGACCCTAGTCCCTATATAATGCACTACTTTAGACCAGGACCCTGTTCCCTATATAATGCACTACTTTAGACCAGGACCCTGTTCCCTATATAATGCACTACTTTAGACCAGGACCCTAGTCCCTATATAATGCACTACTTTAGACCAGGACCCTAGTCCCTATATAATGCACTACTTTAGACCAGGACCCTAGTCCCTATATAATGCACTACTTTAGACCAGGACCCTGTTCCCTATATAATGCACTACTTTAGACCAGGACCCTGTTCCCTATATAATGCACTACTTTAGACCAGGACCCTGTTCCCTATATAATGCACTACTTTAGACCAGGACCCTGTTCCCTATATAATGCACTACTTTAGACCAGGACCCTAGTCCCTATATAATGCACTACTTTAGACCAGGACCCTGTTCCCTATATAATGCACTACTTTAGACCAGGACCCCGTTCCCTATATAATGCACTACTTTAGACCAGGACCCTAGTCCCTATATAATGCACTACTTTAGACCAGGACCCTAGTCCCTATATAATGCACTACTTTAGACCAGGACCCTGTTCCCTATATAATGCACTACTTTAGACCAGGACCCTGTTCCCTATATAATGCACTACTTTAGACCAGGACCCTAGTCCCTATATAATGCACTACTTTAGACCAGGACCCTAGTCCCTATATAATGCACTACTTTAGACCAGGACCCTAGTCCCTATATAATGCACTACTTTAGACCAGGACCCTGTTCCCTATATAATGCACTACTTTAGACCAGGACCCTGTTCCCTATATAATGCACTACTTTAGACCAGGACCCTGTTCCCTATATAATGCACTACTTTAGACCAGGACCCTGTTCCCTATATAATGCACTACTTTAGACCAGGACCCTGTTCCCTATATAATGCACTACTTTAGACCAGGACCCTAGTCCCTATATAATGCACTACTTTAGACCAGGACCCTAGTCCCTATATAATGCACTACTTTAGACCAGGACCCTGTTCCCTATATAATGCACTACTTTAGACCAGGACCCTAGTCCCTATATAATGCACTACTTTAGACCAGGACCCTAGTCCCTATATAATGCACTACTTTAGACCAGGACCCTAGTCCCTATATAATGCACTACTTTAGACCAGGACCCTGTTCCCTATATAATGCACTACTTTAGACCAGGACCCTAGTCCCTATATAATGCACTACTTTAGACCAGGACCCTAGTCCCTATATAATGCACTACTTTAGACCAGGACCCTAGTCCCTATATAATGCACTACTTTAGACCAGGACCCTAGTCCCTATATAATGCACTACTTTAGACCAGGACCCTGTTCCCTATATAATGCACTACTTTAGACCAGGACCCTAGTCCCTATATAATGCACTACTTTAGACCAGGACCCTAGTCCCTATATAATGCACTACTTTAGACCAGGACCCTAGTCCCTATATAATGCACTACTTTAGACCAGGACCCTAGTCCCTATATAATGCACTACTTTAGACCAGGACCCTGTTCCCTATATAATGCACTACTTTAGACCAGGACCCTGTTCCCTATATAATGCACTACTTTAGACCAGGACCCTGTTCCCTATATAATGCACTACTTTAGACCAGGACCCTGTTCCCTATATAATGCACTACTTTAGACCAGGACCCTAGTCCCTATATAATGCACTACTTTAGACCAGGACCCTGTTCCCTATATAATGCACTACTTTAGACCAGGACCCTGTTCCCTATATAATGCACTACTTTAGACCAGGACCCTAGTCCCTATATAATGCACTACTTTAGACCAGGACCCTAGTCCCTATATAATGCACTACTTTAGACCAGGACCCTGTTCCCTATATAATGCACTACTTTAGACCAGGACCCTAGTCCCTATATAATGCACTACTTTAGACCAGGACCCTGTTCCCTATATAATGCACTACTTTAGACCAGGACCCTAGTCCCTATATAATGCACTACTTTAGACCAGGACCCTGTTCCCTATATAATGCACTACTTTAGACCAGGACCCTAGTCCCTATATAATGCACTACTTTAGACCAGGACCTATATAAGGAATAATGTTTGT
Source organism: Oncorhynchus mykiss (assembly GCF_013265735.2). Classification (NCBI taxonomy): domain Eukaryota; kingdom Metazoa; phylum Chordata; class Actinopteri; order Salmoniformes; family Salmonidae; genus Oncorhynchus; species Oncorhynchus mykiss. The sequence continues at coordinate 87,852,752 of NC_048569.1, forward strand.
GTCTGAAATGGCACCCTATTCCCTATATAGTGCAAATCGAGTGCCATTTCGGTGCTTATTTTTCTGTGTGTTTCAGCAGTGTAAGTGTTGCCAGGTTTTGTTCTATTCAGGTTCTGTTTGGTGACTTTGGGTTTAGGTAGGAATTGCCTTAGAGAAGCTGGCTCTATCACTTCATCTGGGTTCTCAGTGAATGGCTGGGTCTCACGTGAGCCGGTTGTAAATATGTCTGCTTTTAAATTAGTTTTTTCTTTTGCGTTTCAGGAAACCAAAATGGAGTCTCTACCTAAAATCCCATTTGACCAAGCAGCTAGCTATCTCCTCATCAGCAGATGGCTACTGTGGCTGGGTCCAAGCAGTGATTTTGGATTAAAATAAGATGGGAGATGAGGAGCTGTGTGTGTCAGGGGGGTTAAATAAAGGTTAAATTAAATATATATATATATATATAGTATGTTCTGCTTCAATCTGTGGAGGGACTGATGCATCTTTATCTCCTCAATGCATCACTGACTGTAGTGACAATCAACAGGCAAAATAAACTACAGAATAAAAGCACTACACCCATTGAGATTTATACAGTACATGAGAGCGATTATTACTCATAGTCAATAATATAGTTGGCATAATGTACAAGACCCAAGGTTGGGAAACGAGCCGGGTTGCTAGTATGTTTCTGCTTTAGCCAATTTGTTGCATTATTGGCAACGGTGTACAGGTAGGTTAGAATGCAGAACAGTCTGGAAGCCGAGGTAGTCAGACCCTATTGGTAATTCCCTGCCAGCTGATGGTATCATTAAACTGGAGATGGTCTTCAGGAAGGGTTCCTCTTGTCTCCTTCTGAAGGTCAGTGTTGAGCAGTGTTGGAACCTCAGGGAACTCGATTGGATTTCTCTCTCTCCCTCTTTACCCCCTCCCCTTCTCTCTTTACCTCTCTCTCTCTCTGTACCCCTCTCTCTTTACCTCTCTCTGTTCCTCTCTCTCTTTACCTCTCTGTTCCTCTCTCTCTTTACCTTCTCTCTGTTCCTCTCTCTCTGTTCCTCTCACTTTAACGCTCTCTGTTCCTCTCTCTCTTTACCTCTCTCTCTCTCTGTACCCCTCTCTCTTTACCTCTCTCTGTTCCTCTCTCTCTTTACCTCTCTGTTCCTCTCTCTCTTTACCTTCTCTCTGTTCCTCTCTCTCTGTTCCTCTATCTCTTTAACGCTCTCTGTTCCTCTCTCTCTTTACCTCTCTCTCTGTACCCCTCTCTCTTTATCTCTCTCTGTTCCTCTCTCTTTACCTCTCTGCTCCTCTCTCTCTTTACCTCTCTGTTCATCTCTCTCTTTACCTCTCTGTCCTCTCTCTCTTTACCTTCTCTCTCTTTACCTCTCTCTCTGTACCTTTCTCTCTGTACCTTTCTCTCTGTACCTTTCTCTGTTCCTCTCTCTCTGTTCCCCTCTCTCTTTACCTCTCTCTCTGTACCTTTCTCTCTTTACCCCTCTCTCTTTACCTCTCTCTCTTTACCTCTCTTTACCTTCTCTCTCTTTACCTCTCTCTCTTTACCTCTCTCTTTACCTCTCTGTTCCTCTCTCTCTTTACCTCTCTCTCTGTACCCCTCTCTCTTTACCTCTCTCTGTTCCGCTCTCTCTTTACCTCTCTGTTCCTCTCTCTCTTTACCTTCTCTCTGTTCCTCTCTCTCTGTTCCTCTATCTCTTTAACGCTCTCTGTTCCTCTCTCTCTTTACCTCTCTCTCTGTACCCCTCTCTCTTTATCTCTCTCTGTTCCTCTCTCTTTACCTCTCTGCTCCTCTCTCTCTTTACCTCTCTGTTCCTCTCTCTCTTTACCTCTCTCTCTTTACCTTCTCTCTCTTTACCTCTCTCTCTGTACCTTTCTCTCTGTACCTTTCTCTCTGTACCTTTCTCTGTTCCTCTCTCTCTGTTCCCCTCTCTCTTTACCTCTCTCTCTGTTCCCCTCTCTCTTTACCTCTCTCTCTGTACCTTTCTCTCTTTACCCCTCTCTCTTTACCTCTCTCTCTTTACCTCTCTTTACCTTCTCTCTCTTTACCTCTCTCTCTTTACCTCTCTCTTTACCTCTCTGTTCCTCTCTCTCTTTACCTCTCTCTCTGTACCCCTCTCTCTTTACCTCTCTCTGTTCCGCTCTCTCTTTACCTCTCTGTTCCTCTCTCTCTTTACCTTCTCTCTGTTCCTCTCTCTCTGTTCCTCTATCTCTTTAACGCTCTCTGTTCCTCTCTCTCTTTACCTCTCTCTCTGTACCCCTCTCTCTTTATCTCTCTCTGTTCCTCTCTCTTTACCTCTCTGCTCCTCTCTCTCTTTACCTCTCTGTTCCTCTCTCTCTTTACCTCTCTCTCTTTACCTTCTCTCTCTTTACCTCTCTCTCTGTACCTTTCTCTCTGAACCTTTCTCTCTGTACCTTTCTCTGTTCCTCTCTCTCTGTTCCCCTCTCTCTTTACCTCTCTCTCTGTACCTTTCTCTCTTTACCCCTCTCTCTTTACCTCTCTCTCTTTACCTCTCTTTACCTTCTCTCTCTTTACCTCTCTCTCTTTACCTCTCTGTACCCCTCTCTCTGTTCCTCTCTCTCTTTACCTCTCTCTTTACCCATCTCTTTCACTCTCTGTAACTTTATCTCTCTCTCTCTCTGTATCAGTAAGTGCTCACAGGTAGGCCTAGTGCAGTGTTGCAGACTGTGTAAGGAATATTGATAGGCTTATCGACAGTTTTTTGGACTGAGATCATAGTTACTCCGTGACTCCTCCTCCACGACTTTCATCTCACACAACTTTTTGAAGGTGGCTACCTAAAGCAGGAACACACATTGCGTAAGGCACACACACCCACCCATCGTAACACACATACATGGTAACACACATATGTCGTAACACACAGACAAGCAAAATACGCACGCACGCACACACACACACACACACACACACACACACACACACACACACACACACACACACACACACACAAGCAAAATACACACACACACACACACACACACACACACACACACTCCTCCCACCTACACGCCAATCATCTCCACTCTCTCTGTTAAAAACCTTGATCAGAGGTCCTCTACTCAGCTGGGCATTCGTTGCTCTTTAGCTGAATTAATACAGCAGCCTGACTTTGTAAGATATTAATATTTAATCAGCTCTGTTCTGATACGGCGAGACACAGAGGTAAAACACAGTGGCCAGCTAACAGCCAGCAACTACCTACTAGGCCTACAGCAAACAACACTGAAGGAGAGCCAGAGATCTCAGGAGAATCAGCTCTGCTTGTGTGAGACAATTTATTCAAACACTCCTGGCATTATAGTACACTGAGTCGGGGGTTATGAGCAATTTGCAGATAATATTGTCTGGGGTTTCTCACCGTGTGACATTGCATCAGTGAACGGCTGGGGATGAGAAGGGGATTCATAGGGTTAACACTGCAAGACCCTCTTCGTTAGCACCCACCCCGTCTACCTTGACAATGTGTGTTGGGGCCTGGGGGTCTACTGATGTCACATCCACAGCATGGACAGAGAGGGTAAGGAAGGGAGAGATGGGGGAAAGAACAATAAACATTTAGAGAAAGGGTGAAGAGTGAACAGGGAGAGGCAAGGATAGAGAGTGTAGTAGGGGAGATGATGGTATGTGGTGGTGGTGTGGTGTTGGTGGTGGATGGTGTGGTGGTTGTGGGTGGTGGGTATGGTGGTGGTGGGTGTGGTGGTGTTGGTGGTGGGTGTGGTGGTTGTGGGTGGTGGGTGTGGTGGTGTTGGTGGTGGGTGTGGTGGTTGTGGGTGGTGGGTGTGGTGGTGGTGGGTGTGGTTGTGGGTGTGGTGGTGGTTGTGGTGGTGTTGGTGGTGGGTGTGGTGGTGTTGGTGGTGGGTATGGTGGTGTTGGGTGTGGTGGTGGGTGTGGTGGTGTGTGTGGTGGTGTTGGTGGTGGGTATGGTGGTTGTGGGTGTGGTGGTGTTGGTGGTGGGTATGGTGGTTGTGGGTGTGGTGATGTTGTGTGTGGTGGTGTTGGTGGTGGGTATGGTGGTTGTGGGTGTGGTGGTGGTGGTGGGTATGGTGGTGGTGGGTGTTGGGTGTGGTGGTGCTGGTGGTGGGTATGGTGGTTGTGGGTATGGTGGTTGTGGGTGTGGTGGTGTTGGTGGGTGTGGTTGTGGGTGTGGTGGTGGTTGTGGTGGTGTTGGTGGTGGGTGTGGTGGTGTTGGTGGTGGGTGTGGTGGTGTGTGTGGTGGTGTTGGTGGTGGGTATGGTGGTTGTGGGTGTGGTGGTGTTGGTGGTGGGTATGGTGGTTGTGGGTGTGGTGATGTTGGGTGTGGTGGTGTTGGTGGTGGGTATGGTGGTTGTGGGTATGGTGGTTGTGGGTGTGGTGATGTTGGGTGTGGTGGTGTTGGTGGTGGGTATGGTGGTTGTGGGTGTGGTGGTTGGGGGTGTGGTTGTGGGTATGGTGGTTGTGGGTGTGGTGGTGTTGGGTGTGGTGGGTATGGTGGTTGTGGGTGGTGGTGGTGGGTATGGTGGTGGTGGGTATGGTGGTTGTGGGTGTGGTGGTGTTGGTGGTGGGTGTGGTGGTGTTGATGGTGGGTGTGGTGGTGGGTGTGGTGGGTATGGTGGTTGTGGGTGTGGTGGTGTTGGTGGTGGGTATGGTGGTTGTGGGTGTGGTGGTGGTTGTGGGTGTGGTGGTGGTGGGTGTGGTGGTGGTGGGTGTGGTGGGTGTGGGTGTGGTGTTGGTGGTGGGTGTGGGTGTGGTGTTGGTGGTGGGTATGGTGGGTGTGGTGTTGGTGGTGGGTGTGGTGGGTGTGGGTTTGGTGTTGGTGGTGGGTATGGTGGGTGTGGTGTTGGTGGTGGGTATGGTGGTGGTGGTTGTGGGTATGGTGGTGGTGGGTGTGGTGGTGGGTGGTGGGTGGTGAGTGTGGTGGTTGTGGGTGTGGTGTTGGGTGTGGTGGTGGGTGTGGATATGGTGGTGTTGGGTGTGGTGGTTGGTGGTGGGTGGTGAGTGTGGTGGTTGTGGGTGTGGTGTTGGGTGTGGTGGTGGGTGTGGATATGGTGGTGTTGGGTGTGGTGGTGGGTGGTGGGTGGTGAGTGTGGTGGTTGTGGGTGTGGTGTTGGTAGTGGTGGTGGTTGTGGATATGGTGGTGTTGGGTGTGGTGGTGGGTGGTGGGTGGTGAGTGTGGTGGTTGTGGGTGTGGTGTTGGTGGTGGGTATGGTGGTGGTGGTTGTGGGTGTGGTGGTGGTGGTTGTGGGTGTGGTGGTAGTGGTGGGTATGGTGGTGGTGGTTGTGGGTGTGGTGGTAGTGGTGGGTATGGTGGTGGTGGTTGTGGTGGTAGTGGTGGGTATGGTGGTGGTGGTTGTGGGTGTGGTGGTGGTGGTTGTGGGTGTGGTGGTAGTGGTGGGTATGGTGGTGGTAGTGGTGGGTATGGTGGTGGTGGTTGTGGGTGTGGTGGTGGTGGTTGTGGGTGTGGTGGTAGTGGTGGGTATGGTGGTGGTAGTGGTGGGTATGGTGGTGGTAGTGGTGGGTATGGTGGTGGTGGTTGTGGGTGTGGTGGTAGTGGTGGGTATTATGGTGGTAGTGGTGGGTATGGTGGTGGTAGTGGTGGGTATGGTGGTGGTGGTTGTGGGTATGGTGGTGGTAGTGGTGGGTGTGGTGGTGGTTGTGGGTGTGGTGGTGGTGGTTGTGGGTATGGTGGTGGTAGTGGTGGGTGTGGTGGTAGTGGTGGGTGTGGTGGTGGTGGTTGTGGGTATGGTGGTGGTAGTGGTGGGTGTGGTGGTGGTTGTGGGTGTGGTGGTGTTTTGTTATTTGACCCACGTTCTCAGACTAAGCATCTATTATGAGTGGGGTAGAAGGGCGGAGTACGCGCTTGTATGCTAATGCACTTTTGATTAACTGCCTCCCTAATTCCCTTTCACAGGAAAGGGAGGAGAGCAGAGTTGCATATCATAGATGGCCCAGCATCCACACACACACACACACACACACACACACACACACACACACACACACACACACACACACACACACACACACACACACCTATGTCCATCTGTTGCTCAGGGCCTCAGCTAAAACTCCCTCCCTAGTGATTGATTCAGATAGCTCATAAGCCACTGGGTTAATGTAAAGATCATACATTTGCTGTTTGGCGTCTGTGTGTATGTATGAGGACGGAGAAGGAGAGTAGAGGACGGTGGTATGAGGAATGAAGTCACTGTCACACCACACTGTATGGATGTCATCACAGAGGGAGAGGGTGGACTCAATGGTTCTGTGATTATGGTGGGATGGATGATGATGGAGTCTAACATGGGGAGCAGCGCTGCCTGGTATCATGCCACACACACACACACACACACACACACACACACACACACACACACACACTCCCCCAGGGCAGGAGGAGGAAAGGAGGCATGGCTACAACAAATAGCGGTATGTTTTCCGTTGTAAAACAAGGCAATATAGCTAAGTGAAGAATCCATTCAATAATGTTTTCTTTCCTACAGGGTGCAATAACCAGGAACAACAGACTACCTCACAGTCATTGAAAAGCAGAATATCTTCATTATTCTAAATTGCCTCAGAAATAGCCTCCATTCAATTAGGTTTACTGACCAGTCACCCTGTATAAAACAGTGAATATCACTATCATGAATAGAACAGGCGCAGTGAGAGTGGAAAGTATAAAGGGAAGTTGTTTATTTGATAGCGAGAGATACTGTAGCTACTACACTGGTAATGTTTTAATGCTGCGACGGATAATCAATTAGGCCTAGGATAATGTGTGGGTTATAAACAGGTGATAGTCTGTGAATTAGGATAGTTAAACCGAAGTTTCAGCCTCAGGGACGAGGCGTGATGGCATGATAAACACAGTGGCTGAAGTGGCAGTATGCGCATTGTAAACTTTTATCACATACATAGCAGTAAAACTAAGACCTGTACACGTCCTCTCAATCAATCAAACACTGCAGCACTGCCTCTTCCTGGGTCCGAAACGGCACCATCAAATCAAACGGATTCATCACTTACACAGTTTACACCAGGTACACAAGGTGCATCAAAATGGTTATGTGCTAGCTCACTCAACAATGTAGTACATTAATCAATTAATCAATAACAACAATGAAGCCTGGGGTTCTGGTCAAAAGTAGTGCACTACATAGGGAATAGGGTGTGATTTGAGATGCAATCTGTCTCTGCTACACACTGATCGACGGAACGATCCAGTGAGATACCTTAAAGTCTGAAAAGCCCTGGGGAAGACATGAAAGGAGAGGAAAGGAAAGAGAGGGAGAGAGAGAAAGAAAAAACAGGTGAGAGAAACAGGACATGGACAGAGGGACAGAGAAAGAGTTTAAAAAGAATAGATGAAGAAAAAGGGAGAGGGAACACTATGTAAGAAAAAAGGATGGAAAGAGAACATGGATAGAAGTAGATGAAAACACAGGTAGGGACAGAGAGAGAGAACATGGATAGAAGTAGATGAAAACACAGGTAGGGACAGAGAGAGAGAGAACATGGATAGAAGTAGATGAAAACACAGGTAGGGACAGAGAGAGAGAGAACATGGATAGAAGTAGATAAAAACACAGGTAGGGACAGAGAAAGAGAACATGGATAGAAGTAGATGAAAACACAGGTAGGGACAGAGAGAGAACATGGATAGAAGTAGATGAAAACACAGGTAGGGACAGAGAGAGAGAACATGGATAGAAGTAGATGAAAACACAGGTAGGGACAGAGAAAGAGAACATGGATAGAAGTAGATGAAAACACAGGTAGGGACAGAGAGAGAGAGAACATGGATAGAAGTAGATAAAAACACAGGTAGGGACAGAGAGAGAGAACATGGATAGAAGTAGATGAAAACACAGGTAGGGACAGAGAGAGAGAACATGGATAGAAGTAGATGAAAACACAGGTAGGGACAGAGAGAGAGAACATGGATAGAAGTAGATGAAAACACAGGTAGGGACAGAGAGAGAGAACATGGATAGAAGTAGATGAAAACACAGGTAGGGACAGAGAAAGAGAGAACATGGATAGAAGTAGATGAAAACACAGGTAGGGACAGAGAGAGAGAACATGGATAGAAGTAAATGAAAACACAGGTAGGGACAGAGAGAGAGAGAACATGGATAGAAGTAGATAAAAACACAGGTAGGGACAGAGAGAGAGAGAACATGGATAGAAGTAGATAAAAACACAGGTAGGGACAGAGAGAGAGAACATGGATAGAAGTAGATGAAAACACAGGTAGGGACAGAGAGAGAGAGAACATGGATAGAAGTAGATGAAAACACAGGTAGGGACAGAGAGAGAGAGAACATGGATAGAAGTAGATAAAAACACAGGTAGGGACAGAGAGAGAGAACATGGATAGAAGTAGATGAAAACACAGGTAGGGACAGAGAGAGAGAGAACATGGATAGAAGTAGATGAAAACACAGGTAGGGACAGAGAGAGAGAACATGGATAGAAGTAGATGAAAACACAGGTAGGGACAGAGAGAGAGAATATGGATAGAAGTAGATGAAAACACAGGTAGGGACAGAGAGAGAGAACATGGATAGAAGTAGATGAAAACACAGGTAGGGACAGAGAAAGAGAACATGGATAGAAGTAGATGAAAACACAGGTAGGGACAGAGAGAGAGAGAACATGGATAGAAGTAGATGAAAACACAGGTAGGGACAGAGAGAGAGAGAACATGGATAGAAGTAGATAAAAACACAGGTAGGGACAGAGAAAGAGAACATGGATAGAAGTAGATGAAAACACAGGTAGGGACAGAGAGAGAGAGAACATGGATAGAAGTAGATGAAAACACAGGTAGGGACAGAGAGAGAGAACATGGATAGAAGTAGATGAAAACACAGGTAGGGACAGAGAAAGAGAACATGGATAGAAGTAGATGAAAACACAGGTAGGGACAGAGAGAGAGAGAACATGGATAGAAGTAGATAAAAACACAGGTAGGGACAGAGAGAGAGAACATGGATAGAAGTAGATGAAAACACAGGTAGGGACAGAGAGAGAGAACATGGATAGAAGTAGATGAAAACACAGGTAGGGACAGAGAGAGAGAACATGGATAGAAGTAGATGAAAACACAGGTAGGGACAGAGAGAGAGAACATGGATAGAAGTAGATGAAAACACAGGTAGGGACAGAGAAAGAGAGAACATGGATAGAAGTAGATAAAAACACAGGTAGGGACAGAGAGAGAGAACATGGATAGAAGTAGATGAAAACACAGGTAGGGACAGAGAGAGAGAGAACATGGATAGAAGTAGATGAAAACACAGGTAGGGACAGAGAGAGAGAACATGGATAGAAGTAGATGAAAACACAGGTAGGGACAGAGAGAGAGAATATGGATAGAAGTAGATGAAAACACAGGTAGGGACAGAGAGAGAGAACATGGATAGAAGTAGATGAAAACACAGGTAGGGACAGAGAAAGAGAGAACATGGATAGAAGTAGATGAAAACACAGGTAGGGACAGAGAAAGAGAGAACATGGATAGAAGTAGATGAAAACACAGGTAGGGACAGAGAGAGAGAGAACATGGATAGAAGTAGATGAAAACACAGGTAGGGACAGAGAGAGAGAGAACATGGATAGAAGTAGATAAAAACACAGGTAGGGACAGAGAAAGAGAACATGGATAGAAGTAGATGAAAACACAGGTAGGGACAGAGAGAGAGAGAACATGGATAGAAGTAGATGAAAACACAGGTAGGGACAGAGAGAGAGAGAACATGGATAGAAGTAGATAAAAACACAGGTAGGGACAGAGAGAGAACATGGATAGAAGTAGATGAAAACACAGGTAGGGACAGAGAGAGAGAACATGGATAGAAGTAGATGAAAACACAGGTAGGGACAGAGAGAGAGAACATGGATAGAAGTAGATGAAAACACAGGTAGGGACAGAGAAAGAGAGAACATGGATAGAAGTAGATGAAAACACAGGTAGGGACAGAGAGAGAGAGAACATGGATAGAAGTAGATGAAAACAGGTAGGGACAGAGAAAGAGAACATGGATAGAAGTAGATGAAAACACAGGTAGGGACAGAGAGAGAGAGAACATGGATAGAAGTAGATGAAAACACAGGTAGGGACAGAGAGAGAGAGAACATGGATAGAAGTAGATAAAAACACAGGTAGGGACAGAGAAAGAGAACATGGATAGAAGTAGATGAAAACACAGGTAGGGACAGAGAGAGAGAGAACATGGATAGAAGTAGATGAAAACACAGGTAGGGACAGAGAGAGAGAACATGGATAGAAGTAGATGAAAACACAGGTAGGGACAGAGAAAGAGAACATGGATAGAAGTAGATGAAAACACAGGTAGGGACAGAGAGAGAGAGAACATGGATAGAAGTAGATAAAAACACAGGTAGGGACAGAGAGAGAGAACATGGATAGAAGTAGATGAAAACACAGGTAGGGACAGAGAGAGAGAACATGGATAGAAGTAGATGAAAACACAGGTAGGGACAGAGAGAGAGAACATGGATAGAAGTAGATGAAAACACAGGTAGGGACAGAGAGAGAGAACATGGATAGAAGTAGATGAAAACACAGGTAGGGACAGAGAAAGAGAGAACATGGATAGAAGTAGATAAAAACACAGGTAGGGACAGAGAGAGAGAACATGGATAGAAGTAGATGAAAACACAGGTAGGGACAGAGAGAGAGAGAACATGGATAGAAGTAGATGAAAACACAGGTAGGGACAGAGAGAGAGAACATGGATAGAAGTAGATGAAAACACAGGTAGGGACAGAGAGAGAGAATATGGATAGAAGTAGATGAAAACACAGGTAGGGACAGAGAGAGAGAACATGGATAGAAGTAGATGAAAACACAGGTAGGGACAGAGAAAGAGAGAACATGGATAGAAGTAGATGAAAACACAGGTAGGGACAGAGAAAGAGAGAACATGGATAGAAGTAGATGAAAACACAGGTAGGGACAGAGAGAGAGAGAACATGGATAGAAGTAGATGAAAACACAGGTAGGGACAGAGAGAGAGAGAACATGGATAGAAGTAGATAAAAACACAGGTAGGGACAGAGAGAGAGAACATGGATAGAAGTAGATGAAAACACAGGTAGGGACAGAGAGAGAGAGAACATGGATAGAAGTAGATGAAAACACAGGTAGGGACAGAGAGAGAGAGAACATGGATAGAAGTAGATAAAAACACAGGTAGGGACAGAGAGAGAACATGGATAGAAGTAGATGAAAACACAGGTAGGGACAGAGAGAGAGAACATGGATAGAAGTAGATGAAAACACAGGTAGGGACAGAGAGAGAGAACATGGATAGAAGTAGATGAAAACACAGGTAGGGACAGAGAAAGAGAGAACATGGATAGAAGTAGATGAAAACACAGGTAGGGACAGAGAGAGAGAGAACATGGATAGAAGTAGATGAAAACAGGTAGGGACAGAGAGAGAGAACATGGATAGAAGTAGATGAAAACAGGTAGGGACAGAGAGAGAGAACATGGATAGAAGTAGATGAAAACACAGGTAGGGACAGAGAGAGAGAGAACATGGATAGAAGTAGATGAAAACACAGGTAGGGACAGAGAGAGAGAGAACATGGATAGAAGTAGATAAAAACACAGGTAGGGACAGAGAAAGAGAACATGGATAGAAGTAGATGAAAACACAGGTAGGGACAGAGAGAGAGAGAACATGGATAGAAGTAGATGAAAACACAGGTAGGGACAGAGAGAGAGAACATGGATAGAAGTAGATGAAAACACAGGTAGGGACAGAGAAAGAGAACATGGATAGAAGTAGATGAAAACACAGGTAGGGACAGAGAGAGAACATGGATAGAAGTAGATAAAAACACAGGTAGGGACAGAGAGAGAGAACATGGATAGAAGTAGATGAAAACACAGGTAGGGACAGAGAGAGAGAACATGGATAGAAGTAGATGAAAACACAGGTAGGGACAGAGAGAGAGAACATGGATAGAAGTAGATGAAAACACAGGTAGGGACAGAGAGAGAAAACATGGATAGAAGTAGATGAAAACACAGGTAGGGACAGAGAAAGAGAGAACATGGATAGAAGTAGATGAAAACACAGGTAGGGACAGAGAGAGAGAACATGGATAGAAGTAGATGAAAACACAGGTAGGGACAGAGAGAGAGAGAACATGGATAGAAGTAGATAAAAACACAGGTAGGGACAGAGAGAGAGAGAACATGGATAGAAGTAGATAAAAACACAGGTAGGGACAGAGAGAGAGAACATGGATAGAAGTAGATGAAAACACAGGTAGGGACAGAGAGAGAGAGAACATGGATAGAAGTAGATGAAAACACAGGTAGGGACAGAGAGAGAGAGAACATGGATAGAAGTAGATAAAAACACAGGTAGGGACAGAGAGAGAGAACATGGATAGAAGTAGATGAAAACACAGGTAGGGACAGAGAGAGAGAGAACATGGATAGAAGTAGATGAAAACACAGGTAGGGACAGAGAGAGAGAACATGGATAGAAGTAGATGAAAACACAGGTAGGGACAGAGAGAGAGAATATGGATAGAAGTAGATGAAAACACAGGTAGGGACAGAGAGAGAGAACATGGATAGAAGTAGATGAAAACACAGGTAGGGACAGAGAAAGAGAGAACATGGATAGAAGTAGATGAAAACACAGGTAGGGACAGAGAAAGAGAGAACATGGATAGAAGTAGATGAAAACACAGGTAGGGACAGAGAGAAAGAGAACATGGATAGAAGTAAATGAAAACACAGGTAGGGACAGAGAGAGAGAGAACATGGATAGAAGTAGATAAAAACACAGGTAGGGACAGAGAGAGAGAGAACATGGATAGAAGTAGATAAAAACACAGGTAGGGACAGAGAGAGAGAACATGGATAGAAGTAGATGAAAACACAGGTAGGGACAGAGAGAGAGAGAACATGGATAGAAGTAGATGAAAACACAGGTAGGGACAGAGAGAGAGAGAACATGGATAGAAGTAGATAAAAACACAGGTAGGGACAGAGAGAGAGAACATGGATAGAAGTAGATGAAAACACAGGTAGGGACAGAGAGAGAGAACATGGATAGAAGTAGATGAAAACACAGGTAGGGACAGAGAGAGAGAACATGGATAGAAGTAGATGAAAACACAGGTAGGGACAGAGAGAGAGAACATGGATAGAAGTAGATGAAAACACAGGTAGGGACAGAGAAAGAGAACATGGATAGAAGTAGATGAAAACACAGGTAGGGACAGAGAGAGAGAACATGGATAGAAGTAGATGAAAACACAGGTAGGGACAGAGAGAGAGAACATGGATAGAAGTAGATGAAAACACAGGTAGGGACAGAGAAAGAGAGAACATGGATAGAAGTAGATGAAAACACAGGTAGGGACAGAGAGAGAGAACATGGATAGAAGTAGATGAAAACACAGGTAGGGACAGAGAGAGAGAACATGGATAGAAGTAGATGAAAACACAGGTAGGGACAGAGAAAGAGAGAACATGGATAGAAGTAGATGAAAACACAGGTAGGGACAGAGAAAGAGAACATGGATAGAAGTAGATGAAAACACAGGTAGGGACAGAGAGAGAGAACATGGATAGAAGTAGATGAAAACACAGGTAGGGACAGAGAGAGAGAGAGAACATGGATAGAAGTAGATGAAAACACAGGTAGGGACAGAGAGAGAGAGAGAAAACAATAGAATGGGAGTTTGTGGTCGGAGGGCCAGAAGAGATGGTGTCTGGAGGGGGTGATATGTGTACCGTCTACACCCTGCCTGCCCTTCCTCCCTGCTGTGTGGGCCTAAACTCCCCTGCATTTCTCCCACACTGGCTGGCTGAGTGAGATTTACTGCTTCATTAGCCTACGTTAACACAAACACACCCCACACCATGAATTATACATACACCGTCACAACAGATGGATGGTTGGATGGATGGATGGATGAATTATACATACACCGTCACAACAGATGGATGGATGAATTATACATACACCGTCACAACAGATGGATGGTTGGATGGATGGATGGATGGATGGATAGATGAATTATACATACACCATCACAACAGATGGATGGATGGTTGGATGGATGAATTATACATACACCGTCACAACAGATGGATGGATGAATGGATGAATTATACATACACCGTCACAACAGATGGATGGATGGGTGGATGGATGGATGAATTATACATACACCGTCACAACAGATGGATGGATGGATGGATGAATTATACATACACCGTCACAACAGATGGATGATGGATGAATGGATGGATGGATGAATTATACATACACCATCACAACAGATGGATGGATGAATTATACATACATCGTCACAACAGATGGATGGATGGATGGATGAATTATACATACACCGTCACAACAGATGGATGGATGGATGAATTATACATACACCGTCACAACAGACGGATGGATGGATGGATGAATTATACAAAGAGAGGAAAAGAGCATGGAGGGAAGAGGAAAAGAGCATGGAGGGAAGAGGAAAAGAACATGGAGGGAAGAGGAAAAGAGCATGGAGGGAATAGGAAAAGAGCATGGAGGGAAGAGGAAAAGAGCATGGAGGGAAGAGGAAAAGAGCATGGAGGGAAGAGGAAAAGAGCATGGAGGGAATAGGAAAAGAGCATGGAGGGAAGAGGAAAAGAGCATGGAGGGAAGAGGAAAAGAGCATGGAGGGAAGAGGAAAAGAGCATGGAGGGAAGAGGAAAAGAGCATGGAGGGAATAGGAAAAGAGCATGGAGGGAAGAGGAAAAGAACATGGAGGGAAGAGGAAAAGAGCATGGAGGGAATAGGAAAAGAGCATGGAGGGAAGAGGAAAAGAGCATGGAGGGAAGAGGAAAAGAACATGGAGGGAAGAGGGAAAGAACATGGAGGGAAGAGGAAAAGAACATGGAGGGAAGAGGAAAAGAACATGGAGGGAAGAGGGAAAGAACATGGAGGGAAGAGGAAAAGAGCATGGAGGGAATAGGAAAAGAGCATGGAGGGAAGAGGAAAAGAACATGGAGGGAAGAGGAAAAGAGCATGGAGGGAAGAGGAAAAGAGCATGGAGGGAAGAGGGAAAGAACATGGAGGGAAGAGGAAAAGAGCATGGAGGGAAGAGGAAAAGAGCATGGAGGGAAGAGGAAAAGAGCATGGAGGGAATAGGAAAAGAACATGGAGGGAATAGGAAAAGAGCATGGAGGGAAGAGGAAAAGAGCATGGAGGGAAGAGGAAAAGAACATGGAGGGAAGAGGAGAAGAGCATGGAGGGAAGAGGAAAAGAGCATGGAGGGAATAGGAAAAGAGCATGGAGGGAAGAGGAAAAGAGCATGGAGGGAAGAGGAAAAGAACATGGAGGGAAGAGGAAAAGAGCATGGAGGGAAGAGGAAAAAAACATGGAGGGAAGAGGAAAAGAGCATGGAGGGAAGAGGAAAAGAACATGGAGGGAAGAGGAAAAGAGCATGGAGGGAAGAGGAAAAGAGCATGGAGGGAAGAGGAAAAGAACATGGAGGGAAGAGGAAAAGAACATGGAGGGAAGAGGAAAAGAGCATGGAGGGAAGAGGAAAAGAGCATGGAGGGAAGATGGAAAGAGCATGGAGGGAAGAGGGAAAGAACATGGAGGGAAGAGGGAAAGAACATGGAGGGAAGAGGAAAAGAGCATGGAGGGAAGAGGAAAAGAGCATGGAGGGAAGAGGAAAAGAGCATGGAGGGAAGAGGAAAAGAGCATGGAGGGAAGAGGAAAAGAACATGGAGGGAATAGGAAAAGAGCATGGAGGGAAGAGGGAAAGAGCATGGAGGGAAGAGGAAAATAACATGGAGGGAAGAGGAAAAGAGCATGGAGGGAAGAGGAAAAGAACATGGAGGGAAGAGGAAAAGAGCATGGAGGGAAGAGGAAAAGAGCATGGAGGGAAGAGGAAAAGAGCATGGAGGGAATAGGAAAAGAGCATGGAGGGAAGAGGAAAAGAGCATGGAGGGAAGAGGAAAAGAGCATGGAGGGAAGAGGAAAAGAGCATGGAGGGAAGAGGAAAAGAGCATGGAGGGAATAGGAAAAGAGCATGGAGGGAAGAGGAAAAGAACATGGAGGGAAGAGGAAAAGAGCATGGAGGGAATAGGAAAAGAGCATGGAGGGAAGAGGAAAAGAGCATGGAGGGAAGAGGAAAAGAACATGGAGGGAAGAGGGAAAGAACATGGAGGGAAGAGGAAAAGAACATGGAGGGAAGAGGAAAAGAACATGGAGGGAAGAGGGAAAGAACATGGAGGGAAAAGGAAAAGAGCATGGAGGGAATAGGAAAAGAGCATGGAGGGAAGAGGAAAATAACATGGAGGGAAGAGGAAAAGAGCATGGAGGGAATAGGAAAAGAGCATGGAGGGAAGAGGAAAAGAGCATGGAGGGAAGAGGAAAAGAACATGGAGGGAAGAGGGAAAGAACATGGAGGGAAGAGGAAAAGAGCATGGAGGGAAGAGGAAAAGAGCATGGAGGGAAGAGGAAAAGAGCATGGAGGGAAGAGGGAAAGAGCATGGAGGGAGGAGGAAAAGAGCATGGAGGGAAGAGGGAAAGAACATGGAGGGAAGAGGAAAAGAGCATGGAGGGAAGAGGAAAAGAACATGGAGGGAAGAGGAAAAGAGCATGGAGGGAAGAGGAAAAGAACATGGAGGGAAGAGGAAAAGAGCATGGAGGGAAGAGGAAAAGAGCATGGAGGGAAGAGGAAAATAACATGGAGGGAAGAGGAAAAGAACATGGAGGGAAGAGGGAAAGAACATGGAGGGAAGAGGAAAAGAGCATGGAGGGAAGAGGGAAAGAGCATGGAGGGAAGAGGGAAAGAACATGGAGGGAAGAGGGAAAGAACATGGAGGGAAGAGGAAAAGAGCATGGAGGGAAGAGGAAAAGAGCATGGAGGGAAGAGGAAAAGAGCATGGAGGGAAGAGGAAAAGAGCATGGAGGGAAGAGGAAAAGAACATGGAGGGAATAGGAAAAGAGCATGGAGGGAAGAGGGAAAGAGCATGGAGGGAAGAGGAAAAGAGCATGGAGGGAAGAGGAAAAGAGCATGGAGGGAAGAGGAAAAGAACATGGAGGGAAGAGGAAAAGAGCATGGAGGGAAGAGGAAAAGAGCATGGAGGGAAGAGGAAAAGAACATGGAGGGAAGAGGAAAAGAGCATGGAGGGAAGAGGAAAAGAGCATGGAGGGAAGAGGAAAAGAACATGGAGGGAAGAGGAAAAGAACATGGAGGGAATAGGAAAAGAGCATGGAGGGAAGAGGAAAAGAGCATGGAGGGAAGAGGAAAAGAACATGGAGGGAAGAGGAAAAGAACATGGAGGGAAGAGGAAAAGAGCATGGAGGGAAGAGGAAAAGAGCATGGAGGGAAGAGGGAAAGAACATGGAGGGAATAGGAAAAGAGCATGGAGGGAAGAGGAAAAGAGCATGGAGGGAATAGGAAAAGAGCATGGAGGGAAGAGGAAAATAACATGGAGGGAAGAGGAAAAGAACATGGAGGGAAGAGGAAAAGAGCATGGAGGGAAGAGGAAAAGAGCATGGAGGGAAGAGGAAAAGAGCATGGAGGGAAGAGGAAAAGAGCATGGAGGGAAGAGGAAAAGAGCATGGAGGGAAGAGGAAAAGAGCATGGAGGGAAGAGGGAAAGAGCATGGAGGGAAGAGGAAAAGAACATGGAGGGAAGAGGAAAAGAGCATGGAGGGAAGAGGAAAAGAACATGGAGGGAAGAGGAAAAGAGCATGGAGGGAAGAGGAAAAGAGCATGGAGGGAAGAGGAAAAGAACATGGAGGGAAGAGGAAAAGAGCATGGAGGGAAGAGGAAAAGAGCATGGAGGGAAGAGGAAAAGAGCATGGAGGGAAGAGGAAAAGAGCATGGAGGGAAGAGGAAAAGAGCATGGAGGGAAGAGGAAAAGAACATGGAGGGAAGAGGAAAAGAGCATGGAGGGAATAGGAAAAGAGCATGGAGGGAAGAGGAAAAGAGCATGGAGGGAAGAGGAAAAGAACATGGAGGGAATAGGAAAAGAGCATGGAGGGAAGAGGAAAAGAGCATGGAGGGAAGAGGAAAAGAGCATGGAGGGAAGAGGAAAAGAACATGGAGGGAAGAGGAAAAGAGCATGGAGGGAAGAGGAAAAGAACATGGAGGGAAGAGGAAAAGAGCATGGAGGGAAGAGGAAAAGAGCATGGAGGGAAGAGGAAAAGAGCATGGAGGGAAGAGGAAAAGAGCATGGAGGGAAGAGGAAAAGAACATGGAGGGAAGAGGGAAAGAACATGGAGGGAAGAGGAAAAGAGCATGGAGGGAATAGGAAAAGAGCATGGAGGGAAGAGGAAAAGAACATGGAGGGAAGAGGAAAAGAGCATGGAGGGAAGAGGAAAAGAGCATGGAGGGAATAGGAAAAGAGCATGGAGGGAAGAGGAAAAGAGCATGGAGGGAAGAGGAAAAGAACATGGAGGGAAGAGGAGAAGAGCATGGAGGGAAGAGGAAAAGAGCATGGAGGGAATAGGAAAAGAGCATGGAGGGAAGAGGAAAAGAGCATGGAGGGAAGAGGAAAAGAGCATGGAGGGAAGAGGAAAAGAGCATGGAGGGAAGAGGAAAAGAGCATGGAGGGAAGAGGAAAAGAACATGGAGGGAATAGGAAAAGAGCATGGAGGGAAGAGGGAAAGAGCATGGAGGGAAGAGGAAAAGAACATGGAGGGAATAGGAAAAGAGCATGGAGGGAAGAGGGAAAGAGCATGGAGGGAAGAGGAAAAGAGCATGGAGGGAAGAGGAAAAGAGCATGGAGGGAAGAGGGAAAGAACATGGAGGGAAGAGGAAAAGAGCATGGAGGGAAGAGGAAAAGAGCATGGAGGGAATAGGAGAAGAGAATGGAGGGAAGAGGAAAAGAGCATGGAGGGAATAGGAAAAGAGCATGGAGGGAAGAGGAAAAGAGCATGGAGGGAAGAGGAAAAGAGCATGGAGGGAAGAGGAAAAGAGCATGGAGGGAAGAGGAAAAGAGCATGGAGGGAAGAGGAAAAGAACATGGAGGGAATAGGAAAAGAGCATGGAGGGAAGAGGAAAAGAGCATGGAGGGAAGAGGAAAAGAACATGGAGGGAATAGGAAAAGAGCATGGAGGGAAGAGGGAAAGAGCATGGAGGGAAGAGGAAAAGAACATGGAGGGAAGAGGAAAAGAACATGGAGGGAAGAGGGAAAGAACATGGAGGGTAGAGGAAAAGAGCATGGAGGGAAGAGGAAAAGAGCATGGAGGGAAGAGGGAAAGAGCATGGAGGGAAGAGGGAAAGAGCATGGAGGGAAGAGGAAAAGAGCATGGAGGGAAGAGGAAAAGAACATGGAGGGAAGAGGAAAAGAGCATGGAGGGAAGAGGAAAAGAACATGGAGGGAAGAGGAAAAGAGCATGGAGGGAAGAGGAAAAGAACATGGAGGGAAGAGGGAAAGAGCATGGAGGGAAGAGGGAAAGAACATGGAGGGAAGAGGGAAAGAACATGGAGGGAAGAGGAAAAGAGCATGGAGGGAAGAGGAAAAGAGCATGGAGGGAAGAGGAAAAGAGCATGGAGGGAAGAGGAAAAGAGCATGGAGGGAAGAGGAAAAGAACATGGAGGGAATAGGAAAAGAGCATGGAGGGAAGAGGGAAAGAGCATGGAGGGAAGAGGAAAAGAGCATGGAGGGAAGAGGAAAAGAGCATGGAGGGAAGAGGAAAAGAACATGGAGGGAAGAGGAAAAGAGCATGGAGGGAAGAGGAAAAGAGCATGGAGGGAAGAGGAAAAGAACATGGAGGGAAGAGGAAAAGAGCATGGAGGGAAGAGGAAAAGAGCATGGAGGGAAGAGGAAAAGAACATGGAGGGAAGAGGAAAAGAACATGGAGGGAATAGGAAAAGAGCATGGAGGGAAGAGGAAAAGAGCATGGAGGGAAGAGGAAAAGAACATGGAGGGAAGAGGAAAAGAACATGGAGGGAAGAGGAAAAGAGCATGGAGGGAAGAGGAAAAGAGCATGGAGGGAAGAGGGAAAGAACATGGAGGGAATAGGAAAAGAGCATGGAGGGAAGAGGAAAAGAGCATGGAGGGAATAGGAAAAGAGCATGGAGGGAAGAGGAAAATAACATGGAGGGAAGAGGAAAAGAACATGGAGGGAAGAGGAAAAGAGCATGGAGGGAAGAGGAAAAGAGCATGGAGGGAAGAGGAAAAGAGCATGGAGGGAAGAGGAAAAGAGCATGGAGGGAAGAGGAAAAGAGCATGGAGGGAAGAGGAAAAGAGCATGGAGGGAAGAGGGAAAGAGCATGGAGGGAAGAGGAAAAGAACATGGAGGGAAGAGGAAAAGAGCATGGAGGGAAGAGGAAAAGAACATGGAGGGAAGAGGAAAAGAGCATGGAGGGAAGAGGAAAAGAGCATGGAGGGAAGAGGAAAAGAACATGGAGGGAAGAGGAAAAGAGCATGGAGGGAAGAGGAAAAGAGCATGGAGGGAAGAGGAAAAGAGCATGGAGGGAAGAGGAAAAGAGCATGGAGGGAAGAGGAAAAGAGCATGGAGGGAAGAGGAAAAGAACATGGAGGGAAGAGGAAAAGAGCATGGAGGGAATAGGAAAAGAGCATGGAGGGAAGAGGAAAAGAGCATGGAGGGAAGAGGAAAAGAACATGGAGGGAATAGGAAAAGAGCATGGAGGGAAGAGGAAAAGAGCATGGAGGGAAGAGGAAAAGAGCATGGAGGGAAGAGGAAAAGAACATGGAGGGAAGAGGAAAAGAGCATGGAGGGAAGAGGAAAAGAACATGGAGGGAAGAGGAAAAGAGCATGGAGGGAAGAGGAAAAGAGCATGGAGGGAAGAGGAAAAGAGCATGGAGGGAAGAGGAAAAGAGCATGGAGGGAAGAGGAAAAGAACATGGAGGGAAGAGGGAAAGAACATGGAGGGAAGAGGAAAAGAGCATGGAGGGAATAGGAAAAGAGCATGGAGGGAAGAGGAAAAGAACATGGAGGGAAGAGGAAAAGAGCATGGAGGGAAGAGGAAAAGAGCATGGAGGGAATAGGAAAAGAGCATGGAGGGAAGAGGAAAAGAGCATGGAGGGAAGAGGAAAAGAACATGGAGGGAAGAGGAGAAGAGCATGGAGGGAAGAGGAAAAGAGCATGGAGGGAATAGGAAAAGAGCATGGAGGGAAGAGGAAAAGAGCATGGAGGGAAGAGGAAAAGAGCATGGAGGGAAGAGGAAAAGAGCATGGAGGGAAGAGGAAAAGAGCATGGAGGGAAGAGGAAAAGAACATGGAGGGAATAGGAAAAGAGCATGGAGGGAAGAGGGAAAGAGCATGGAGGGAAGAGGAAAAGAACATGGAGGGAATAGGAAAAGAGCATGGAGGGAAGAGGGAAAGAGCATGGAGGGAAGAGGAAAAGAGCATGGAGGGAAGAGGAAAAGAGCATGGAGGGAAGAGGAAAAGAACATGGAGGGAAGAGGAAAAGAGCATGGAGGGAAGAGGAAAAGAGCATGGAGGGAATAGGAGAAGAGAATGGAGGGAAGAGGAAAAGAGCATGGAGGGAATAGGAAAAGAGCATGGAGGGAAGAGGAAAAGAGCATGGAGGGAAGAGGAAAAGAGCATGGAGGGAAGAGGAAAAGAGCATGGAGGGAAGAGGAAAAGAGCATGGAGGGAAGAGGAAAAGAACATGGAGGGAATAGGAAAAGAGCATGGAGGGAAGAGGAAAAGAGCATGGAGGGAAGAGGAAAAGAACATGGAGGGAATAGGAAAAGAGCATGGAGGGAAGAGGGAAAGAGCATGGAGGGAAGAGGAAAAGAACATGGAGGGAAGAGGAAAAGAACATGGAGGGAAGAGGGAAAGAACATGGAGGGTAGAGGAAAAGAGCATGGAGGGAAGAGGAAAAGAGCATGGAGGGAAGAGGGAAAGAGCATGGAGGGAAGAGGGAAAGAGCATGGAGGGAAGAGGAAAAGAGCATGGAGGGAAGAGGAAAAGAACATGGAGGGAAGAGGAAAAGAGCATGGAGGGAAGAGGAAAAGAACATGGAGGGAAGAGGAAAAGAGCATGGAGGGAAGAGGAAAAGAACATGGAGGGAAGAGGAAAAGAGAGAGCAAAAAGGGAAGAGAGGAGAGAAAAAGAGAGAGAGAGAGAGGAGATAGGTACATAATGAAGGTGAGCGAGAGAGGCTGGAGTAAGAAAAGGAGAAAGAGAGAGAGAGAGAGAGAGAGAGAGAGATAGGTACATAATGATGGGGGAGAGAGAGGCTGGAGTAAGAAAAGGAGAGAGAGAGAGCGTGGGGTGAGCGTGGGGGGTGGGGTGAGACAGGGATGCAGCTTAAGCCCCACCCTCTTCAACATATATATCAACGAATTGGCGCGGGCACTAGAAAAGTCTGCAGCACCCTACTAGAATCCGAAGTCAAATGTCTACTGTTTGCTGATGATCTGGTGCTTCTGTCACCAACCATGGAGGGCCTACAGCAGCACCTAGATCTTCTGCACAGATTCTGTCAGACCTGGGCCCTGACAGTAAATCTCAGTAAGACCAAAATAATGGTGTTCCAAAAAAGGTCCAGTCGCCAGGACCACAAATACAAATTCCATCTAGACACTGTTGCCCTAGAGCACACAAAAAACTATACATACCTTGGCCTAAACATCAGCGCCACAGGTAACTTCCACAAAGCTGTGAACGATCTGAGAGACAAGGCAAGAAGGGCATTCTATGACTTCACAAAATGGGACAAACACCAAATTGAGACTCTGCATACAGAATTCTGCAAAAATATCCTCCGTGTACAATGTAGAACACCAAATAATGTATGCAGAGCAGAATTAGGCCGATACCCACTAATGATCAAAATCCAGAAAAGAGCTGTTAAATTCTACAACCACCTAAAAGGAAGCGATTCCCAAACCTTCCATAACAAAGCCATCACCTACAGAGAGATGAACCTGGAGAAGAGTCCCCTAAGCAAGCTGGTCCTGGGGCTCTGTTCACAAACACAAACACACCCCACAGAGCCCCAGGACAGCAGCACAATTAGACCCAACCAAATCATGAGAAAACAAAAAGATAATTACTTGACACATTGGAAAGAATTAACAAAAAAACAGAGCAAATTAGAATGCTATTTGGACCTAAACAGAGAGTACACAGTGGCAGAATACCTGTCCATTGTGACTGACCCAAACTTAAGGAAAGCTTTGACTATGTACAGACTTAGTGAGCATAGCCTTGCTATTGAGAAAGGCTGCCGTAGGCAGACCTGGCTCTCAAGAGAAGACAGGCTATGTGCACACTGCCCACAAAATGAGGTGGGAACTGAGCTGCACTTCCTAACCTCCTGTCCAACGTATGACCATATTAGAGATACATATTTCCCTCAGATTACATAGATCCACAAAGAATTTGAAAACAAATCCAATTTTGATAAACTCCCATATCTACTGGGTGAAATACCACAGTGTGCCATCACATCAGCAAGATTTGTCACCTGTTGCCACAAGAAAAGGTCAACCAGTGAAGAACACACACCATTGTAAATACAACCCATATTTTTGCTTATTTATTTTCCCTTGTGTACTTTAACCATTTGTACATTGTTAAAACACAGTATATATATAATATGACATTTGTAATGTCTTTATTGTTTTGAAACTTCTGTATGTGTAATGTTTACTGTTAATTTGTATTGTTTATTTCACTTTTGTATATTATCTACCTCACTTGCTTTGGCAATGTTAACACGTTTCCCATGCCAATAAAGCCCCTTGAATTGAATTAGAGAGAGAGAGAGAGGGAGAGAGAGAGGGGAGATAGGTACATAATGAAGGTGAGAGAGAGAGAGAGAGAGAGAGAGAGAGAGAGAGAGAGAAAGAGAGAGGAGAGATAGGTACATAATGAAGGTGAGAAAGAGAGAGAGAGAGAGAGAGAGAGAGAGAGAGAAAGAGAGAGGAGAGATAGGTACATAATGAAGGTGTGAGAGAGAGAGAGAGGGGGGGGGGCTGGAGGGAGAAAAGGAGAGAGAGAGCGAGAGAGGGGAGATAGGTACATAATGAAGGTAAGAGAGAGAGAGAGAGAGAAATAGAGAGAGAGAGAGGCTGGAGGGAGAGAAGGAGAGAGAGAGCGAGAGAGGGGAGATAGGTACATAATGAAGGTGAGAGAGAGAGAGAGAGAGAAATAGAGCGAGAGAGAGAGGCTGGAGAGAAGGAGAGAGAGAGCGAGAGAGATGAGATAGGTAAATAATGACAGGAAGAGAGAGAGAAGCTAAAGGGAGAGAAGAAGAGAGAGAGAGGGAAAATAGGGAAAGAAAAATAAGGAGGGGATGGAGGTTGGTTGTATGGGGTCAGACCCTGCGGGGTCACAGACTGAGGAATATCAATGAGACTAGCAGAGGTTTGACTCAGAGGAAACTGGGCTGCTAGTCACCTGAGGGCTGATGAATGAACAATACACACACCAACACAGATGCCTGCTTCCTACATACAAGCACACAAACCGCCAGACAAGCATTCCCCTGTGGCCTCTTTGACCTACTCCCCCCTTGACACACATTGAAATATAGGGCGCACACACACACACACACACACACACACACACACACACACGACAGGAATCCTATAATTTACGGATCAATAGGCTCAAACATGATTTAATTAAACATTCCCCCTGATTTACTGCTAACCTCATACACACACACACACACACACACGCGCACACACTGCACAATGGTGTACTGCAAACCTCCAAAGGTTTGTCCTAATCCCCCAGTGATAGAAAAGATGACTCTGATGTTTACACTTTAAGGACACTATGAATATATTACTCTGATGTTTACACTTTAAGGACACTATGAATATATTACTCTGATGTTTACACTTTAAGGACACTATGAATATATTACTCTGATGTTTACACTTTAAGGACACTATGAATATATTACTCTGATGTTTACACTTTAAGGACACTATGAATATATTACTCTGATGTTTACACTTTAAGGACACTATGAATATATTACTCTGATGTTTACACTTTAAGGACACTATGAATATATTACTCTGATGTTTACACTTTAAGGACACTATGAATATATTACTCTGATGTTTACACTTTAAGGACACTATGAATATATTACTCTGATGTTTACACTTTAAGGACACTATGAATATATTACTCTGATGTTTACACTTTAAGGACACTATGAATATATTACTCTGATGTTTACACTTTAAGGACACTATGAATATATTACTCTGATGTTTACACTTTAAGGACACTATGAATATATTACTCTGATGTTTACACTTTAAGGACACTATGAATATATTACTCTGATGTTTACACTTTAAGGACACTATGAATATATTACTCTGATGTTTACACTTTAAGGACACTATGAATATATTACTCTGATGTTAACACTTTAAGGACACTATGAATATATTACTCTGATGTTTACACTTTAAGGACACTATGAATATATTACTCTGATGTTTACACTTTAAGGACACTATGAATATATTACTCTGATGTTTACACTTTAAGGACACTATGAATATATTACTCTGATGTTTACACTTTAAGGACACTATGAATATATTACTCTGATTTGTGAGTTTGTGGTTTAATTTGACAAGTGGAATGCTTGCAGCAGTTAAATTATTAGCATATTTCTTGGAGACTTCCTAAGACACTCTGCACCACACACAGTGTGGTTGAAATGCTCTCCTGTGAAGGGATGACCTTCAACGGACATGGACAGAGACCAACGCACAGGACATGAAACAAGATAGAAACAGTAAGAGGTAGGGAATATACATACAGTATATACATTCATGATTCACGCAAGAGCATACTATATGAATCAGCAATCATACGACCATGCAATGTTTTAAACGGTCTAATGGCTGTAGTAGGGTGCGTCCTAAATGGCACCATACTTCCTATATAGTGCACTACTTTTGACCAGAACCCTATATAGTGCACTACTTTTGACCAGAACCCCAGGTCGAAAGTAGTGCACTAAAAAGGGAATAGGGTGCCATTTAGGACGCAACTGTAGAGTAGGTCATATTTATATGGGAGATCCTCATTAACCTCCTTCACAGTGCTAGTCATCAACTCTGGGAGGGAGACTGAGTGTGTGTGTGTGTCGCCATCACATGCCAAGGGTCAGTCTCCACTGTCTCCCGAGCCGGCAGCCATTTTGAAAGATAGGCATTTCCATAAGTACTGTCTGGGAGGGCAGCTTTCATGTCTCAGTCTGCCTCTGCTGAGGTCAAGTAAAGTTTGTGAAAGAAAGCTTATGCTTATTTTCTTATAGTCCTTAGATAAGCTAAAAAGAGCTTACAGTTCTTCTCACATGTTTGATTCTGTTCTGAACCAGGTAGAAATGGTTTGTTTGCCAAAAAATGACATGCTTGAATGACTTTGTTATTTTAGTCCATTGGTTATGCTGGCAGTGAACAAGGATTGGTTAATTCACCGAATATTATCTTTATGAATATAGATGTATATCTCACATGAGTGAGATACAAAACATAATAATATATTCCATTTAGCAGATGCTTTTATCCAAAGTGACTTAAAGTCATGCGTGCATACATTTCAGATATGTGTGGTCCCGGGAATCAAACCCACTACCATGGCGACACGAGCACCATGCTCTACCAACTGAGCTACACTGAGCATGTGTGTGTGTTTGTGTGCGTGTGTTTGTGCATGTGTTTGTGTGTGTTTGTGTGCGTTTGTTTGGGTGCGTATGTGTGTGTGTGTGTGTGCTTCATGTCATCGCGTCGTAATGAGGAGCGATGAAGAGAGGAGCCGAGACAAGATCTTACTGGCTCAGTCTCAAGAAGACTCTCCTCTGATGCTGCCGTGTATAAGCGAGAGAATATGAGAGGGAGGAGGGGTGAGGGAGGAGGGGTGAGGAAGGAGGGAAAACATGTTTGAAGTTCAACATGATGACTTACTATCCAAAGCCACAAAAAGAGAGAGCTGATAGGTTTCTATACAACATGTGACCACAGATTGAATTAACACGGGGATAAAATATGCAGGCAGGGGGCTGGTATTTACTAATGTGTCCTGATCCCTGTCCTGTGAGATTTCAAACGCACCAACTTCTGAAATCCTTTCTATGGGGCTGACTGCATGAAACAACGTCTGTGTTCCAAACGGCTCCTTATTCCCTATATAGGGTACGAATTGGAACGCACACAGGGGGTATCAGACTCAAAGGCCTTAATCTGGTCATCTGCAAACCCTTCCACCCCTGTACTTCAAATGTGAAATCCAATTTATGGGAGAGAAGA
Organism: Oncorhynchus mykiss; assembly: GCF_013265735.2. Classification (NCBI taxonomy): domain Eukaryota; kingdom Metazoa; phylum Chordata; class Actinopteri; order Salmoniformes; family Salmonidae; genus Oncorhynchus; species Oncorhynchus mykiss. The sequence continues at coordinate 87,880,036 of NC_048569.1, forward strand.
GAGTTTTCTTTAATATTAGATTACATCTTCAATGAAGGCTACTGTTGATTAGCGGCTTTCATTGAAAAACTGATCTACAGTTAACGTGTCCCTGAAGACTGAGTAGCCAAAGAGAGGGAGAAGGAGTAAGAGAGCAAGAGAGAGAGAGAGAGAGAGAGAGAGAGAGAGAGAGAGAGAGAGAGAGAGAGAGAGAGAGAGAGGGGTAATTATACAGAGACTGAAAGACAGAGGAAAGGAGGAAAGTAAAAACAGGCAGAAAAAGTTAACCAGTCAGAGTGAAAGTTCCCTCACTGTGGCAAAGACTTAAAAAGCTTACAAACAAGGTCTCTCTCTTTCTCCCTCTCTATCTCCCTCTCTCTCTCTCTCTGTCTGTCTGTCAGTCAGTGTGCAGGGCAGAGAGAGGGGTGTTAAATCTCCAGAGCACAGGGGCCATTAGCTGGGTGTAGACCGGCGATATGTCAGTGCCTGGGGGAAGAGATACAGCGTGACACCACCCCCCTACCCACCACAGGAAATTGCCATTTTCTCCAACAACCGGTTTAAAGGGTTGTTTAGTGGGCGACAAGCCGGGCATTAAAATTCCACCAATTCCTACTGTGGTCTTAATGGGAGAGAGAGGAGGGGGAAAGGAGGAGATGAGGAGAGGGGAGAGAGGGGAAAGATGGGGTACAGGCAGGCGTCTATTTAGGGATGCTGAGAGTGTGACAGGCTCAGTCTGAGTACCAGGGCTAATGTCAGCCATGCCAAGTGAGAGATGGACAGTTAACACACCAGAATGTCTAATGGCTAACATTTGCAGCGGTGCCTTACCTTTGTAAAACAGTCCACATGCACAGTGCACTTCTAGAGTATGCAATCTTTTAAAACAGGTGTACACTGCATATATTGGGATGTCATAGAACCAATTCCCCTCTTTTATGATCTACATGGCTTCAATTCTGTTGAGTATGAATATATATACGATCACTTACAGTACATTTACATACACCTAAACCCCTCCAAGCCAGCTCCATGCACATGACCCAGCCCAGAGCAAAACATATCGACATCAGATCAATTGGAAGCAGCCAGGAAGCAGCCAGGAAGCAGCCCAGGAAGCAGCCCAGGAAGCAGACAGGATCTTGCAATCTTGCAACCTTACAGTTAACTAGTCCAACGCTCTAACCACCTGATTTCATTGCACTCCAGAGGAGACTGCCTGTTACACGAATGCAGTAAGAAACCAAGGTAAGTTGCTAGCTAGCATTAAACTTATCATCTAAAAAATGATCAATCAATCATAATCACTAGTTAACTAGTCATTCATGGTTGATGATATTACTAGTTTATCTAGTGTGTCCTGCGTTGCATATAATCGATGCAGTGCGCATTCGCGAAAAAGGACTGTTGTTGCTCCAATGTGTACCTAACCATAAACATCAATGCCTTTCTTAAAATCAATACACAAGTATACATTTTTAAACCTGCATATTTAGCTAATATTGCCTGCTAACATGAATTTCTTTTAACTAGGTAAATTGTGTCACTTTTCTTGCAACAGAGTCAGGGTATATGCAGCAGTTTGGGCCGCACAATTTCTTCCTAACAAAGACAGCCAACTTCGCCAAACGGGGGATGATTTAACAAAAGCGCATTTGCTAAAAAAGCACAATCGTTGGACCACTGTACCTAACCATAAACACCAATGCCTTTCTTAAAATCAATACACAGAAGTATATATTTTTAAACCTGCATATTTAGCTAAAAGAAATCCAGGTTAGCAGGCAATATTAACCAGGTGAAATTGTGTCACTTCTCTTGCGTTCATTGCACGCAGAGTCAGGGTATATGCAACAGTTTGGGCCGCCTGGCTCGTTGCGAACTAATTTGCCAGAATTTTAAGTAATTATGACATAACATTGAAGGTTGTACAATGTAACGGCAATATTTAGACTTATGGATGCCACCCGTTAGATAAAATACTGAACGGTTCCGTATTTCACTGAAATAATAAACGTTTTGTTTTCGAAATTATAGTTTCCGGATTCTACCATATTAATGACCAAAGGCTTGTACTTCTGTGTGTTATTATGTTAGAATTAAGTCTATGATTTGATATTTGATAGAGCAGTCTAACTGAGCGGTGGTAGGCAGCAGCAGGCCCGTAAACATTCATTCAAACAGCACTTTCGTGTGTTTTGCCAGCAGCTCTTCGATGTGATTCAAGCATTGAGCTGTTCATGACTTCAAGCCTATCAACTCCCGAGATTACGCTGGTGTAACCGATGTGAAATGGCTAGCTAGTTAGCTGGGTGTGCACTAATAGCGCTTCAAACGTCACTCGCTCTAAGACTTGGAGTAGTTGCTCCCCTTGCTCAGCAAGGGCCACGGCTTTTGTGGAGCGATGGGTAACGATGCTTTGAGGGTGGCTGTTGTCGATGTGTTCCTGGTTCGAGCCCAGGTAGGGACGAGGAGGGGGACGGAAGTTATACTGTTACACTGGCAATACTAAAGTGCCTATAAGAACATCCAATAATCAAAGATATGAAATACAAATGGTATAGAGGGAAATAGTCCTATAATTCCTATATTAACTACAACCTAAAACCTCTTACCTTGGAATATTGAAGTCTCATGTTAAAAGGAATCACCAGCTTTCATATGTTCTCATGTTCTGAGCAAGGAACTTAAACGTTAGCTTTCTCACATGGCACATATTGCACTTTTACTTTCTTCTCCAGCACTTTGTTTTTTCATTATTTAAACTAAATTGAACATGTTTCATTATTTATTTGAGGGTAAATTGATTTTTATTGATGTATTATATTAAGTTAAAATAAGTGTTCATTCAGTATTGTTGTAATTGTCATTATTACAATTTTAAATTGTCCGATTAATCGGTATCTGCTTTTTTTTGGGTCTCCAATAATCGGTATCGGTGTTGAAAAATCCTAATCGGTCGACCTCTAATACAGTGCATTTGGGAAAGTAAAATCTGCAGAACAGAAGGTCCCCAAGAACACAGTCGCCTCATCATTCTTAAATGGTAGAAGTTTGGAACCACCAAGACTCTTCCTAGAGCTAGCCGCCCAGCCAAACTGAGCAATCGGTGGAGAAGGGCCTTGGTCAGGGAGGTGGCCAGTAACCTGATGGTCACTCTGACAGAGCTCCAGAGTTCCTCTGAGGAGATGGGAGAATCTTCCAGAAGGACAACCATCTCTGCAGCACTCCACCAATCAGGCCTTTATGGTAGAGTGGCCAGATGGAAGCCACACCTCAGTAAAAGGCAAATGACAGCCACATTGGAGTTTGCCTAAAGGCCTAAAGGCAAACTCTCAGACTATGAGAAAAAAAATGTATCTGGTCAAGATTGAACTCTTTGGCCTGAATGCCAAGCGTCACATATGGAGGAAACCTGGCACCATCCCTACGATGAAGCATGGTGGTGGCACCATCATGCTGTGGGGATGTTTTTCAGCAGCAGGGACTGGGAGACTAGTCAGGATCAAGGGAAAGATGAACGGAGCAAAGTACAGAGAGAACCTTGATGAAAACTTGACACGACTGTGAGAAGCATTGGAGTCAACATGGGCCAGCATCCCTGTGGAATGGTTTTTACACCTTGTAGAGTCCATGCCCCGACGAATTGAGTCTGTTCTGAAGGTAAAAGGGGGTGTAACTCAATATTAGGAAGGTGTCCCTAATGTTTTATACACTCAGCGTATATCCTGTGTGACTATAGATGTTAGAGAATTCATATGGAGTAAGATGCAGACGGTAATGTATAAAGGCTTGATGAATTACTACTGAAGTTATAAATACTGTATTTCCACATAAGCTAATTGTTGATGTTAACTAAACGACGAGAAGGGCTGATCAGAATGAGGTATTTCAGTAAACAGAGGCCTTAGAAAGGTGTTTCTTCCCTCAGTCGGCTTTTCCACAAACTTCTGAAGGTGACATTAAACACTTTCTGTTGAATTATTTATAAGCGCAGTTTCAAAACACACACACCACATCGATGCCCAAGCACACACTCACCACACAGTGGACTCTAGACCCCAGACAAGACTCCCTGGAGCTTCTGGTGGCAAGCAGTGTGTGTGTGTGTCCAAGCACACACTCACCCCACAGTGGACTCTAGACCCCAGACCAGACTCCCTAGAGCTTCTGGTGGCAAGCAGTGCGTGTGTGTGTGTGTGTGTGTGTGTGTGTGTGTGTGTGTGTGTGTGTGTGTGTGTGCGTGCGTGCGTGCATGCGTGCGTGTGTGTGTGTGTAAGGACCCATATAGAGAGCAGCCCACTGACCCTCAGTCTACAGCAGCAGAACACGATCCCATTTCTTCCTGCAGCCTCATACATCAAACTCTCTGTCAGACCTGGGTTCAAATACCATTCAAAGTCTTTCAGATACTTTAACTTTCCCCGGAGTGCCAGATGGGCGGAGTTTGCACGTTTGCAACTATTCTATTCGTCAATTTAGCCAGTCAAACTGAATCAAGCCTCATTCCTCAGACCCCAGTAGAACAGAACCAGGAAAATAAGACCCCTCAGTAACATCAATCATCCCACCAACAAATTAGTGTGCAAATCCAGCCAATCAGAGGTCTAGTTCACAGCGATGACAAATTAGCTAGCTGCACGACCGACCCAGCCAATCACATCAGAGGAAGTGGCGAGTTAAGAGGGAAAGTCAGGCACTCAGAGAGAGAGAGAGAGAGAGAGAAAGAGAGAGAGCGAGAGAGAGATATCGAGAGAAAGAGAGAGAGAGAGAGAGAGAGAGAGAGAGAGAGAGAGAGAGAAAAGGGTGTTAATTAAGACATAAGTGATCTCCTCAGTTTGCTGTTTGCCACTCTGTTAACCACACATGGAAACACTCAAAAAGTCAAGCCTCGCCTCAACTCTTCACCTCTCCTCTCCTCACCTCTCGTCAGATCTCCTCTTCTCACGCCTCGTAGTGTTGATATGAGAAGAAGGGGCAAAGTTAGACAAGGACAATGAGTGAAACACTCCAGCTATAGCACGTATAAATTATATCCAACACTGAACTCTCTCCCCTTGTATCTTAATCTTCTCTTTCTTCTCTATTCTCGCTTCTCTTTCCTTCTATTCTTCTTCTCCTCTTTCTCTATGTATCCTCCCCTCTCTTTTACTCTACATCTTTCTCCTCTCTCCTTTTCTCTTCTCTCTCTGTGTTGGGCTGCCAGAGAGGCCAGCTATGGTTAACTCTGATAGCAATCTCATTAAAACGCCTACGCAGCACTAGCACTTTGGCTAAGGAGCAATCAGCCAGCACTGAGGCCCGGACTGAGTTGGGGGCAACCCTAGTGGCTGTACGGCTCTGGTGGGGGCTTACGGGAGGAGGGAACGGGGAGGCCGTCGGCCACATGGGAAATAGTCCTGCAGCTCCGCAGCCTGGAGCATGAAATTAAAGCCGTTCCGGGCAGAGCATCTGACTGGATCCTTCTTTCCCTCATATTCAGAATAATGAACTACAGCACTACTCCTGCACCGCGCTAGAATACACCCCCCCCCCCCCCCCCCCTCCCTTATTGTCTCTGGCTCGGGCTCCATGGAACAGACAAAGTTAACATAGGCTGCACTACAGATGAGGTGGTGAACTAATACTGAAAGAGGGGGGAGGGAGGGAGGGAGAAAGAGAGAGGGTGAGGGGGGAGAGAGAGAAAGAGAGAGACAGTCACCACAACAGAGTACAGGTAAACAGGTCAGGACAGCTAATGAAGATGTATTAACAGCAAGACTGGGAGTAAACATCTCAACAGAAATGAACAGTCAGGATATACAACTTCTGATATGTTTATTACTGTTGCGGTTTCAATGACTTTGTAACAACAACGGATTAAACACAACACCTCCAACAGGAGCTGTAGAACTCACAAAACCAACTATAAACAGTTTTGCTGTCTATGAACTTTACTTGAAGGACCAGTTCTACTTTGCAGGAATAATGATGTTACGTGGATTGACAGAGTGTCTGAAGGGCTGTGAGAATGAGTCACTCTGAGCCCTGGAGAGAGAGGGAATAGACAGAGAGGTAGAGGAGAGAAGTGAGGGAATGAGCCACTCTGAGCCCTGGAGAGAGAGGGAATAGACAGAGAGGTAGAGGAGAGAAGTGAGGGAATGAGCCACTCTGAGCCCTGGAGAGAGAGGGAATAGACAGAGAGGTAGAGGAGAGAAGTGAGGGAATGAGCCACTCTGAGCCCTGGAGAGAGAGGGAATAGACAGAGAGGTAGAGGAGAGAAGTGAGGGAATGAGTCACTCTGAGCCCTGGAGAGAGAGGGAATAGACAGAGAGGTAGAGGAGAGAAGTGAGGGAATGAGTCACTCTGAGCCCTGGAGAGAGAGGGAATAGACAGAGAGGTAGAGGAGAGAAGTGAGGGAATGAGTCACTCTGAGCCCTGGAGAGAGAGGGAATAGACAGAGAGGTAGAGGAGAGAAGTGAGGGAATGAGCCACTCTGAGCCCTGGAGAGAGAGGGAATAGACAGAGAGGTAGAGGAAAGAAGTGAGGGAATGAGCCACTCGGAGCCCTGGAGAGAGAGGGAATAGACAGAGAGGTAGAGGAGAGAAGTGAGGGAATGAGCCACTCTGAGCCCTGGAGAGAGAGGGAATAGACAGAGAGGTAGAGGAGAGAAGTGAGGGAATGAGCCACTCTGAGCCCTGGAGAGAGAGGGAATAGACAGAGAGGTAGAGGAGAGAAGTGAGGGAATGAGCCACTCTGAGCCCTGGAGAGAGAGGGAATAGACAGAGAGGTAGAGGAGAGAAGTGAGGGAATGAGCCACTCTGAGCCCTGGAGAGAGAGGGAATAGACAGAGAGGTAGAGGAGAGAAGTGAGGGAATGAGCCACTCTGAGCCCTGGAGAGAGAGGGAATAGACAGAAAGGTAGAGGAGAGAAGTGAGGGAATGAGCCACTCTGAGCCCTGGAGAGAGAGGGAATAGACAGAGAGGTAGAGGAGAGAAGTGAGGGAATGAGCCACTCTGAGCCCTGGAGAGAGAGGGAATAGACAGAGAGGTAGAGGAGAGAAGTGAGGGAATGAGCCACTCTGAGCCCTAGAGAGAGAGGGAATAGACAGAGAGGTAGAGGAGAGAAGTGAGGGAATGAGTCACTCTGAGCCCTGGAGAGAGAGGGAATAGACAGAGAGGTAGAGGAGAGAAGTGAGGGAATGTGTGGCAGATTAAGCTGGAGGATAAATGCTACTTGAGAAAGTCAAGACAGTTTTTATAAATACAGGTTTTTATAAATACATTTGATTGATTGACTGACTCTACACTTTCAGTTTTGTGTCTGTATTTATTTAGCTATAAGTGGGGTAGCAACAAAACACTTTCAAAGAACACCCAAAACCTGCTAATATGAGTGCCAACAGCTCTAGAGAAAGTCCACAACCACAGTAGTAGCAGTAATTCTGACTTTTGTCCCAGATCTGGGTCGGGTCTGATATAATTGCCACGGGTCTCGGTTATGTGCAATTAAAATGCATTTGGACCCCTCCTCTATTCATTAAATTGTGTGTGAGGTGATGAGAACTGCGAACTGCAACTCAATAAAACGTATAGCTGTCTTCCTAAAACTGGTTCCGACTGCTCATCTCACATGCGCTTGCTGAAGAGAGAGAGAGAGAGAGAGAAATTGAGCAGCTGCTGAAAAATGAGCTCCTGTATATATTGAGATTTAAATGGTTTTTTAGAGTGAAGTACATCGAAAAAATCAAAAGAAAACTGCAAGACTCAATAGAAGACAATACAAGCAACAAACCAAAAAGACAGGATTTCGAAAAAGTAACTATATTTCATAAAATTATACAGTTATCTTAGCTAGCTGAATTGTTAGCTGAATTGTTTACATGTTGCTAAGCAGTTGCTAGGGACTCTCCTGGAAGAAGCTAGCTAGCTTACAAAGAATAACAAAAAAAATATCTAGTTAACAGAAGAAAGGAAGACAAAATAAGGACAAAATAAGGACAGAAGAAAAAAGAAAAGAAAAAAGGACAACAAAGTGAAACAGTCCTCTGAAGAAACAAGAGAGCATTATACAAGAAACAGCACTTCTATTGCAACATTGTAGCCAACATCACCAGCGTTGCTATGGAAATTGTTTACCCACCAGACATCCAAACAGAGAAAGCTAAGAAAAGTTTCAAAGGTTTGTTGATGGGACAGAACCATGAATGCCTGTTTGCAGATCTTACCAGTTACAAAACAAGAGCAAATTTAATTTTTAATACCAATCGAGGGAACATATGGAAAAAGGTTATTTGCAACCATTTCCCTTTCTCAAAAAAGAGGGGCATCAGCCAAGGATGTCAGATCAGCATTTTTGAAGAAGCTGACCAGAGCAACACATATCAAACAGTAAACTTATATAATAATGGAACTGTATTGATACAAGGCAATGATTCAAGCCTCCAGGCTTTTGAGAATAGGTTTGCTACCCTAAAAGAAGACGCTGACATCATCTCAGAAAATGAGGAAAAAGTCAAGGAGGGAGATGGAGAAAAGCAGACCCCAATGGTCTCTGTGACCCAGCAGGAAGCCCTCAACGTCCCTTTACCTACCTCACCTGCAGCAGACAGAGTCAAGGACATGACAATTTCAATAAGAACACCTGCTATGCAACGTTTCCACAACACCCTCTCTCTAGTCGAAGCAGAGGTCTTAGAACTCAGAGAGAAGAAGCTTCAAGAGGAGGACACTGTCCAGAAACTCAAAGAAGAGATGAAACAGTTCAGGGAGGAGAGCAGAGCATCCATAGCTAAATTAGAAAGCAGAATGGACAAGCTGAGTCAGACAAATGATGACCTCAGAGACCATCTGAGCACAACTAGAAAGGAGCTCGAACAAAAAGAGAGGTACATTGACACCCTCAACCGGCAGAGAGTCATTGTGTCCTCTGCATCTAGAAAACATGTCCACCAGCTTGGTACAACACAAGCAGAACCTGAGACCAGCATGGCCTCCACTACACAGCCGGATGACACTGCACCAGCCTACCAGTCTGCTCCAGCCCAGGTCAACCTACCAGCCTCTCAGTCTGCTCCAGCCCAGGTCAACCTACCAGCCTCCCAGTCTGCTCCAGCCCAGGTCAGAATACCAGCCTCCCAGTCTGCTCCAGCCCAGGTTAACCTACCAGCCTCCCAGTCTGCTCCAGCCCAGGTCAACCTACCAGCCTCCCAGTCTGCTCCAGCCCAGGTCAGAATACCAGCCTCCCAGTCTGCTCCAGCCCAGGTTAACCTACCAGCCTCCCAGTCTGCTCCAGCCCAGGTCAGAATACCAGCCTCCCAGTCTGCTCCACCCAGACAATCACCCACAACTGCAATTCTAATTGATTCAAATGGGAAGTTCTTAGTCCAGGAAAGATTATTCCCTAGACACCAGGTGTATAAGTTCTGGTGTCCTACAACTGAGAGTGCAATGCAGCTACTCAGTCAGACCAGGATTGACACCCCTGACAACATCATCATCCACACTGGCACAAACAACCTTCATGCCAAAGGTGAAAATGTATCTGGGGCAGTGAGAAGAGTGGCAGAACGGGCACAGGCTATGTTCCCAACAACCAATATAGTTGTGTCCACCCTCCTACCAAGAAAAGACTTCCCAGAAAAGTTGATCAACAAAATAAATCAACAGATCACTGTGGACTGTGCCTCACTGCTCAACGTCAGAACGGCTCACCACCCCACTCTGACATGTCAACACTTATATGATAATATACATCTTGATCAGGACAGTATCAGAACCTTTGCCAAGGACCTAAAAGATGCAACACTTGGCAGGGACCCACACACCCATCACCCCAGCAACAAAGGTCCCACGCCCCACCTTCTGAAACAACAGTACCTCCACCATCCCGAGGAGAAAAGAGCCAGACATGGCTTATTACAGCACAGCTCTACTAGACCAGGCCCAACACAGCACAGCTCTACTAGACCAGGCCCAACACAGCACAGCTCTACTAGACCCGGCCCATCACAACACAGCTCTACTAGACCTGGCCCATCACAACAAAGCTCTACTAGACCTGGCCCATCACAACACAGCTCTACTAGACCTGGCCCATCACAACACAGCTCTACTAGACCTGGCCCATCACAACAAAGCTCTACTAGACCCGGCCCATCACAACACAGCTCTACTAGACCCGGCCCATCACAACACAGCTCTACTAGACCCGGCCCATCACAACACAGCTCTACTAGACCTGTCCCATCACAACACAGCTCTACTAGACCCAGCCCATCACAACACAGCTCTGACCACTACTCCAGGGTCGGTCAGAACACTGCCCTTCAGGGAAGTAGACCACATGATGCAGTCCACACCATGTATCAATTAGATCGTCAGCCTACATATGCTGAGGTAACCTCTGGCAGAAGACCCCTAGAACAATCAGAGATAGGAGAGGTGCGCCAACTATTGCAACTAATATGCAGACTACTGAGCTAGACAGTCCCTTTAATTCACACACGGGCACGCACGCGCACACACACACACACAAACACACAGGGTTGCAGATTGCACATAACATAAGTACAATGCAATCTTATTCCATTCTTATTCATTTGTTTACAAATATTCCTAAATGTATTGACACCGGTATTATAATAATTATTATATGTAATGGTGTGTGTGTGTGTGTGTGTGTGTGTGCGCGTGTGTGTGTATGTATGTATGTATGTGTGTATATGTGTATGTGCATGTATGTGTGTATATATATATATATATATATATATATATATATATATGTATGTGTATGTGTATATATATGTATATATATATGTATGTATGTATGTGTGTGTGTGTGTATGTATGTGTGTGTGTGTGTGTGTATGTATGTATGTATGTATGTGTGTATATGTATGTGTATGTATATATGTATGTGTATGTATATATATATGTATATATATATGTATGTGTATGTATATATGTATGTATATGTGTATATATGTATGTATATATATGTATGTGTGTATATGTGTATGTATATATATGTATATATACATATTTTATTTTTTTTGTTTTTTTTCGATGTACTTTACTCAAACCAGTGAATATCACTTATTATAAATGAGATCATTAACTATCAGCTCTTGGAATATCCAGGGCCTATACTCTTCACATTTTGGTTATAAAACAACTAATCCAGAATTGATTAAAAACATCAAGGGACAGGACATCATAATCCTACTGGAAACATGGTGTCGTGGAGACATAGATACTCAGTGTCCCTCAGGCTATAGAGAAAGTTTACTACCATCAATCAAACATAAAAATGTTAAACGGGGCCGAGACTCAGGTGGAATCATCATTTGGCATAAGCAGGACTTAGCACTGAATGAAATGAAAAAAGGTACCACTCACATTTGGCTAAAACTTAACAAAGGTACAATCTATTGTGACAATGATGTATACATATGTGCAGCTTATGCTCCTCCTTCAGATTCATCATATTATGATGATCAGTTTTTTGACAATCTCCAGACAGAAATCATTACATTTCAGGCGCAGGGTAAAGTGCTTCTTTGTGGAGATTTCAATGCAAGAACAGGTTCTGAGCCTGACTACACTGATGCGGGAGGTAACCACCACATATTTGGACACCCCTCCTTGTACAGTAGCCCTATTATAAATAATAGAAACAGTCCTGACCAAATACTGAACAAAAATGGAAAAGAGTTAGTACATCTCTGTCGAGCCTTAGGCCTGTACATGCTTAATGGTAGAATCAGAGGGGACTCTTTAGGTCAGTTTACTTACTGCTCAGCTCTTGGGACAAGTGTAGTCGATTATGCCATCACTGACATTGACCCCTCCTCCATTAGTGCATTCACTGTCAGACCACAGACACCATTGTCAGATCACAGTCAGATCAACGTGTTTCTGAAGAAATTAACCGGCAATATTCATTCAAAAAAACAGCCCAATAAACTTTACAACATAAACCAATCGTTCAGATGGGCTCCAAACAGTGCAGAGGCATTCATTGAAACATTGAACTCAAATGAAATGATGAACTCTATACAGTTTTTCAATAACTCACAGTACCAAAACAATAAAGATGGTGTCAATTCAGCTACCCAAAACATCAACTGCATATTCCAAAAAGCAGCATCGAAAGCAAATTTGAGAAAACCAAAGCAATGCAACATCAGAAGCAAAAATCAAAATGTTTCTGACAAATGGTTTGATAATGAATGTAAAACAATTAGAAAACACCTAAGACAAATGTCAAACAAAAAACATAAGCAGCAAAACAACCCAGAGCTACGATATGAATACTTTGAAACTCTGAAACAGTATAAACAAACACTGAAATGCAAGAAATTGAATTATACCAACAAGACACTTGATGAAATTGAAAACGCAATTGACCAAAATCAGTTCTGGGACATGTGGAACAATTTAAGCACAACAAAGCCACAAGAATTAGCCATACAAGATGTAGGAATTTGGAAAACTTACTTTGATAATCTATACAAAAACATCCCACAAAAAGACTTAAACCAGAACCAATTAGAAATTAAAGAAAAATTGAACATCCTGGAATCAGTCATTAAAAACAACCAAAATCCATTAGATTACCCAATAACCCAACAAGAACTAAATGAAAAGCTAAAATCTATTAAATCAAAAAAGGCTTGTGGTGTAGACAACATCAGAAATGAAATGCTGAAAAACAGCACACCTGAGTTGCAAAATGCTGTGCTTAAATTGTTCAACATGGTTTTAACTTCTGGCTGCTTCCCTGATGTCTGGAACCAGGGGCTCATCTCCCCTATCCACAAAAGTGGAGACAAATCAGACCCCAATAATTACAGGGGAATTTGCGTCAACAGTAACTTGGGAAAGATTTTCTGTAGCATTTTGAATTCAAGAATTCAAACCTTTCTTCAAGAAAAAAATGTAATAAGTAAATGTCAAATTGGCTTTCTCCCTAACCATCGCACTACTGACCATATATACACCTTACACACACTAATTAATAAACACGTCCACCAAAAAAAAGAGGGCAAAATCTTTGCTTGCTTTATTGACTTTAAAAAAGCATTTGATTCGATTTGGCACGAAGGGCTATTCTACAAAATTCTACAAAGTGGGCTTGGTGGTAAGGTGTATGACTTAATAAAATGTATGTACACAGAAAATAAGTGTGCAATAAAAATCAAAAACCAAAGAACAGAATTTTTTTCACAATGTCAAGGTGTGAGACAAGGCTGCAATTTGAGTCCAAATCTTTTCAACATTTATATCAATGAATTAGCAGACATGTTGGACCAATCTCCAGCCCCAGGACTCACACTATTTGACACAGAGGTGAAATACCTGCTATATGCTGATGACTTGGTACTTCTATCACCAACCAAAGAAGGTCTTCAACAAAACATTAATATTCTGGAGCAATATTGCCATAATTGGGCCCTGGCAGTAAATTTCCAAAAAACTAAAATCATGATTTTCAAAAAAAAACCCAGATGTCAGAAACAAAAATGTAAATTCACCCTGAACAACACCTTAATTGAACACACAAAAAATTACACCTACCTTGGTCTGACCATATCTGCATCGGGAAACTTTAATATGGCAGTGAAGGCACTCAAAGAAAAAGCCCGCAGAGCAATGTATGCAATAAAAATGAAATTATTCAAAATCAACATCCCAATTAGAATTTGGACTAAAATATTTGACAGTGTAATCCTACCAATAGCACTTTATGGAAGTGAGGTTTGGGGGCCACTCAATAAACTGGATTTTAAAATGTGGGACAAACATCCAATTGAAACCCTACATGCAGAATTCTGTCGGAAAATTCTACAAGTCCAGAGAAATACACCAACTAATGCATGTAGGGCAGAATTGGGCCGTTTTCCAGTAATAATGAAAATACAGAAAAGATCATTAAAATTTTGGCTACATCTAAATTCAAGTCCAAATTCGAGTCTGCAATTTAAAGCACTTCAAGCCCAAGAGCTGAGCCCAGAAACGAGCCCTCTCAGTCAGCTGGTGTTGGACCTCACCAATCAAGCTGACACCAGCACTGCTTCAAAAGAAAGAATTCCAATAAACAAAATCATGAACCAATCAAAGGAATCATACTTACAATACTGGAAAAACGAAACAAAATCCCAAAGCCGACTAAATTGCTATCTGACCCTAAACAGAGAATATGAATTGGCTGATTATCTCTACTCTGTCAGAGATACGAAGCAGAGACAGATCCTTACCAAGTACAGGCTGAGTGACCACCGATTGGCAATAGAAACCGGCAGACATAAAAAGACATGGCTACCCAAAGAAGAGCGTGTATGTGGTCACTGCATGACAGGGGAGGTAGAGACAGAGATGCACTTTCTCCTTTACTGTGATAAATATTCCTCACAAAGAGATTCATTATTCACAGAAATGACTACATATATTCCACATTTTTACAAATTGAACCCAGAGGAAAAACTAAGAATACTCATGGGCGAAGGAGCAATGGCTCCTCTTGCAGCCAAATATGTATTTTCCTGCCATAGCCTGAGGGACACTGAATAATAACATCTGCATAGTAAACAGTAACTTACTTATTATTACTATTATTGTTATTACTATAATTATTAATGTTTACTGTGACTGTTACCATTTTATTGTATTTATTTTTGTATTATTATTTACTACCATTTTATATTATTATTTGCTATCATTTACAATTTTGTTGCAATGTATATTGTATACATTGTTGCTTTGGCAATATTGACACAATGTTTTTCATGCCAATAAAGCAGCTTGAATTTGAGAGAGAGAGAGAGAGAGAGAGAGAGAGAGAGAGAGAGAGAGAGAGAGAGAGAGACAGAGAGAGAGAGAGAGAGAGAGAGAGAGACAGAGAGAGAGAGAGAGAGAGAGAGAGAGAGAGAGAGACACAGAGAGAGAGAGAGACACAGAGAGAGAGAGAGAGAGAGAGAGAGAGAGAGGGGGAGAGAGAGAGAGGGAGAGAGAGAGAGTGAGAGAAAGAGAGGGAGAGAGAGAGAGAGAGAGAGAGAGAGAGAGAGAGAGAGAGAGAGAGAGAGTGAAAGGAGCATTGGCCTATGTTACTGTTGATTGCGAAGATGGAATATTTTTTCATTGAAGTAAAGTAGAGTGAAAAGAAGCCGACAAGGGGAATGTCCTCGGGAACAAGTTTTAATATTATAGTGGACACAGATCAGAAGAAAGTGCTTTGTTTCATTTTGTTAAGACATTTTTATTGGTTCAATTCAAACTGTCTCTTTAATTTTGTGCTCAGTATTTAGTTTAAGATAGGTTATAAGCCATTTGTAAAATAAAGATCATTAGCCTATTGCTGTCATTTTTTGGGTAGTCCTACGGTAGTCGCCTTTGTTGGTAATTGCGGCGATACATGCCTAGCCTGTTCAACACTATTGTGAAGGTTTAAACCAGTTCTTTTAATATGCAACAAGTGTTTTATTTCATTTTGTTGAGACATTTTCTTTGTCCAAATTAAGTTCCAACTGTATGTTGTGTTTGCCGCAATATAATAGAAATGCTGGCCTACTATAGGGCAACTCGCACTCAAACCATGAAAGGGAAAAACCAAAGAGGGCGAGATGCAAAACTTAATTTAATGCTACAGTATAATAACTTGTTCATATTTTCCGTATCAACAATGGACCTACTTTTGATATTACCTTAATAAAGACAATAAAACAAGAACATTTCTAAGGTTCCCCCAAACATTTGAACGGTAGTGTACATTTCAAAAGTGCTGAATTAATAGTTATATTGACTATGTCCGTTTTAGCTCGATCATTAATGTCTTAATCGAAACTATGGATAGACTCTTATCCGCTCATCGTTCCCTTATGCCATAGTTTGTACATCTCAATTGTCAGTAGAAACCAATTTTTCTTAAGAAAGTCAGCCCTATGTTTTTTAAAGGTAGTAAATTAGGCTGCCAGACAAGGCTCAGCTGATAGCCAGGTGTAGCAGTAGTAAGGATTCACTCCAGTGTTCTGAAAAGAAAGCTCTGCTGTTGGGACAGCTTTATGTAGGCCCTAACAGTATGTAGTATGTAGGCCCTAACAGTATGTAGTATGTAGTATGTAGGCCCTAACAGTATGTAGTATGTAGTATGTAGGCCCTAACAGTATGTAGTATGTAGGCCCTAACAGTATGTAGGCCCTAACAGTATGTAGGCCCTAACAGTATGTAGGCCCTAACAGTATGTAGGCCTTAACAGTATGTAGTATGTAGGCCCTAACAGTATGTAGGCCTGAACAGTATGTAGGCCTTAACAGTATGTAGGCCTTAACAGTATGTAGGCCCTAACAGTATGTAGTATGTAGGCCCTAACAGTATGTAGGCCTTAACAGTATGTAGTATGTAGGCCCTAACAGTATGTAGTATGTAGGCCCTAACAGTATGTAGGCTCTAACAGTATGTAGTATGTAGGCCCTAACAGTATGTAGTATGTAGTATGTAGGCCCTAACAGTATGTAGGCCTTAACAGTATGTAGTATGTAGGCCCTAACAGTATGTAGTATGTAGTATGTAGTATGTAGGCCCTAACAGTATGTAGTATGTAGTATGTAGGCCCTAACAGTATGTAGTATGTAGTATGTAGGCCCTAACAGTATGTAGTATGTAGTATGTAGGCCCTAACAGTATGTGAGCACCGCTTGTCACTGTTATAGTGCAATTCATGTATTGTTTAGTGTTGTGTAGTGGCTTTGCAGAAATGCTGGCATGCATAACAAAACATGTATGTTGTGTTTGTCCCACTAAGAATTACATGGTGGAATCGCCACAGGAACCAAGTGCTTGTTCATCTGAACATATGTAACTGTGGATCATTTGGCCAATATGGTTGTTAACTGATGGCGCTGACAGCACCCAGTCGGAGGTTTCTTTCTCTCTTTTCTTTCTACTCTCGGATCTGAACGGGACCAAACAGGCACGTTTTTCCACAGGCCTTTTCGGAACCAGTTTGACTGTCCTTGGGACCATTCGGAACGGGTCTATGTTAAATTTGTATTTATTTATGCATATTGGGTCGGGTGGAAAAGCCACAGATCCATTTCAGAACTAGTCAAACCTTTTGGATCCCATTAAGACCTCCAGCTCTCACAACTTTCCTGCAACTCTCACAACTCTCACATATATTACACTTAAGGGGTTAACACTACACACATCCACCCACCCACCCAACTAGCAACACCCACCTATCAACACCCACCTATCAACACCCACCTTCCAACACCCACCTATCAACACCCACCTATCAACACCCACCACCTATCAACACCCACCTTCCAACACCCACCTATCAACACCCACCTATCAACACCCACCTATCAACACCCACCTATCAACACCCACCTTCCAACACCCACCTATCAACACCCACCTATCAACACCCACCACCTATCAACACCCACCACCTATCAACACCCACCTATCAACACCCACCTTCCAACACCCACCTATCAACACCCACCTATCAACACCCACCTATCAACACCCACCACCTATCAACACCCATCTTCCAACACCCACCTTCCAACACCCACCTATCAACACCCACCACCTATCAACACCCACCTTCCAACACCCACCTATCAACACCCACCACCTATAAACACCCACCTATCAACACCCACCTTCCAACACCCACCTATCAACACCCACCACCTATCAACACCCACCTTCAAACACCCACCTATCAACACCCACCTTCCAACACCCACCTATCAACACCCACCACCTATCAACACCCACCTTCCAACACCCACCTATCAACACCCACCACCTATCAACACCCACCTTCCAACACCCACCTATCAACACCCACCTTCCAACACCCACCTATCAACACCCACCACCTATCAACACCCACCTTCCAACACCCACCTATCAACACCCACCTTCCAACACCCACCTTCCAACACCCACTTTCCACACCCACTTTTCAACCTCTTCATTCTGAAAGAGTAGTTTTTTTAAAAACACCCACCAGGCTAGTTTATTTTTCACATTTGTAATAAGGGTCCGCTACTCATGCGCTGTCGGAGACCCCTACTTAATCTGATGCCAGGGGCCTCTGGGGCCACACATTGATTCCTTCACTGGGAAATCAATCCAATCAGATGCATTATTAGACTGACTGGGAGTCATAGGGAAGGGGGCACACAGGCGGCCGGATTGGAGGGTGGACAAGGGGAGTGAAAGTGGAACGTTAATTTCAAACTAATCAAAGCTGAGAGAGTGAACGAGGGAGGAGAAGGAGGAGCAGCAGAGGAAGAGAATTGCAGCTTGAGCAGGGATGAGCAAACTTGCACACACACACAAGCATTTACACACACACACACACACACACACACACACACACACACACACACACACACACAACACTCCAGGATCAATCTGTGTGAGAGGAACTCCCGGTGACTCGACCTTGATTAGATATAACGGGTCTTAACGAGAAGTCCAGTAATCAGATGAAATGCCTCACAGAATCACCTTCCTCGTAATGCTTTACACACTTCTGTTCTGCCCTGCCTGCTGTCCATCAACACACTAGTCCTTGGCCCAGCCCAACCGCAGTCAAGCACCAGATTATATGAATATCTCTTTGAAAATGCTTTGAATTTCATCTTTACAAAATAATGTCAAATTGAAGTGACAATGTGGAATTGAAAAATCAAACGAGATCAAAATGCTTTTTGATGTGTGGATTCAGAAAACTGGGAGAATATAATTCATCTTATTAGTCTGATTTCTCCAATTTTGAGAACCCCTGTAAACTATGGATTGAGCTTTGGGGAATTGGGGCAGATGATATGCTGGAGTCGACCACGTCACTGCCTTTCAGTGACTGGATACGCTTCTCCAATGGGGTTCTAGAGTCAACACTATTTTGATATGGGGACTGAGGTCCATACAAAGTCTTGATTGCTGCAAATCATCCTTATTCTCAGCAAAGTCAGCATGTGTGTGTGTTTCCAGGAGTTGAGCAGCTCCTCACCATCAGTAGCCTTTAAAAGACCACCCTATGTAGACCTCCACTCTCCGACACACAACCCTCACATCTCCAACATGACATACAGTTGAAGTCGGAAGTTTACATACACTTAGGTTGGAGTCATTAAAACTTGTTTTTCAACCACTCCACAAATGTCTTGTTAACAAACTATAGTTTTGGCAAGTTGGTTAGGACATCTACTTTGTGCATGAAACAATACATTTTTAAAACAATTGTTCACAGACAGATTATTTCACCTATAATTCACTGTATCACAATTCCAGTGGGTCAGACGTTTACATACACATAGTTGACTGTGCCTTTAAACAGCTTGGAAAATTCCAGAAAATTATCTCATGGCTTTAGAAGCTTCTGATAGGCTAATTGACATCATTTGAGTCAATTGGAGGTATACCTGTGGATGAATTTCAAGGCCTACCTTCAAACTCAGTGCCTCTTTGCTTGACATCATGGGAAATCAAAAGAAATCAGGCAAAACCTCAGAGAAAAAATTGTAGACCTCGACAAGTCTGGTTCATCCTTGGGAGCAATTTCCAAATGCCTGAAGGTACCACGTTCATCTGTACAAACAATAGTACGCAAGTATAAACCTAATGGGACCACGCAGTCGTCATACCGCTCAGGAAGGAGACGCGTTCTGTCTCCTAGAGATGAACGTACTTTAGTGCGAAAAGTGCAAATCAATCCCAGAATAACAGCAAAGAACCTTGTGAAGATGCTGGAAGAAACAGGTACAAACGTATCTATATCCACATTAAAATGAGTCCTATAAATCAACATAACCTGAAAAGCTGCTAAGCAAGGAAGAAGCCACTGCTCCAAAACCACCATAAAAAAGCCAGACTATGGTTTGCAACTGTACATGGGGACAAAGATCTGACTTTTTGGAGAAATGTCCTCTTGTCTGATGAAACAAAAATAGAACTGTTTGGCCATAATGACCATCGTTATGTTTGGAGGAAAAAGGGGAGGCTTGCAAGCCGAAGAACACCATCCCAAGCGTGAAGCACGGGGGTGGCAGCATCATGTTGAGGGGTGCTTTGCTGCAAGAGGGACTGGTGCACTTCACAAAATAGATGGCGTCATGAGAGAGGAAAATGATGTGGATATATTGACAGAACATCTCAAGACATCGGTCAGGAAGTTAAAGCTTGGTCACAAATGGGTCGTCCAAATGGACAATGACCACAAGCATACTTCAAAAGTTGTGGAAAAATGGCTTAAGGAAAACAAAGTCAAGGTATTGGAGTGTTAAGGACAACAAAGTCAAGGTATTGGAGTGGCCATCACAAAGCCCTGACCTCAATCCCAAAATGTGTGGGCAGAACTGAAAAAGCATGTGTGAGCAAGGAGGCCTACAAACCTGACTCAGTTACACCAGCTCTGTCAGGAGGAATGGGCCAAAATTCACCCAACTTATTGTGGGAAGCTTGTGGAAGGCTACCCGAAACGGTTGACCCAAGTTAAATAGAGGTCGACCGAATAATCGGAATGGCCGATTAATTTGAACCGATTTCAAGTTTTCATAACAATCAGATTTTTATATATATATATATATATATATACATATCAGCTTTAAAAAAAATAAGTCAATTTAACTAGGCAAATCAGTAAAGAACAAATTCTTATTTTACAATGACAGCCTACCCCGGCCCAACCCAGACAACACTGGGCCAATTGTGCACCGCCCTATGGGACTCCCAATCACAGCCAGATGTAGTACAGCCTGGATTTGAGCCAGGGACTGTAATGACACCTCTTGCACTAAGATGCAATGCCTTAGACCACTGCACCACTCTGGGGCCCAGGGTTATACCTGTCCAGTATAGTGTCTGTGTGTTGTGTTCTCTGCCTCTTGCTGGCTTCTATCTTTTAGAAGTGTCTCTGAGCCTGGACAGTGGCTGACCCAATACACACTGGCAGCGGTGTGACCTTTAAATGTTTAAATGAATTTAGGATTGTCAACATTTAGGAAAATTCCCAACCAAAAACCTTTTTTAGGTCCTGATCATCATCATAAAGGTACAAATGTAAATTAAACAAATACCTAACGCAACAATGCTGTAAGTAGGAAGAGATATGCATCTTTCAAATGATTTGACACGGATATAAAGTGCTCCACATGTCATCGTCATTAACAACAGTTGGAAAAATGGCAGAGAGTGTGACAAGGAAGTGACAGCAGCGGAGTGCTGTGTGGCAATACTTTGAGAAGTGAAATGAGAGGTGATGAAATGCAAACTTTGCGAGTCAGTACGGGTGCCATGCTGAAAGAGAGGCACACTGAGACCCGTTGTTGGCAGCACCGCTATAAGGGACAGTGAGAAAATCGCAGGGCTGATTACAGAAATGATTGCGGTTGATATGCAGCCATTGTCAATGGTAGAAGATGTCAGCTTCAATACCCTAATGGCAACCGTGACGACCCTGGAGAGATTGAACAATGATTTATCTGCAAGTACAAAGCGCAAGATCTCACAAGCACCATACGTGGCGTTAATAACAGATTGCTGGACGTCTATGAACACATACATCACTGCAAAAAGCCAGCACATTGATGAGAAGTGGGACATGCAGTACATACTGACAACTGAGAACATGGAGGAGAGGCACACAACAGAGAACCTAAAACGCCATTAGTACCATTGTTACTGAATATTTTAATTGTTTAAAATCTTTATTTAACTAGGCAAGTCAGTTAAGAACAACTTCTTATTTTCAATGACGGCCTAGGAACAGTGGGTTAACTGCCTGTTCAGGATCAGAACGACAGATTTGTACCTTGTCAACTCGGGGATATGAACTTTTGGTTACTAGTCCAACACTCTAAACACTAGGCTATCCTGCCGCCCCGAATGGTTGGGGGAGAGCAGTAAAATGAGTGCTGTCTGGTAGGGTTTCCACTAGTTCCCACAGCCATTAAGTCAAAATTGCCTATATTGTGAGAATTTTTTATTTATTTTTAATTTAAAAAAAATGTAAAAGTACATTTAAGGTAAAGGTTAGGCATAAGGTTAGCAGTGTGGTTAAGGTTACCATATATGGATTGTAAATTCACGTCATTTTAAGACGTTTTATAAAACGTTTAAATTATTTTAAAAATGACATTGTAAACATTGAAAACATTTTTACATTTGTCACATCCCTAGGTGAGACTGTAACCCACCATCAACAATACACACACACAGACAGACACAGACACGCACGCACGCACGCACACAATGTCCCCCCCTAAACGGCAGCCCAAGGTCACTCATTTTCACATCTCGACACACTCCACAATTTCCAGCCCTGCTCGTTCCTTCAGATTGCTACTGGAAATTGCTTGCAACTGCTGTTCTGTTGGCGGACCAGACACATACAGTAGTTATCCTTTACCTACAGTGCTGTAGGAAGGAGCAATATGAGAGACAAGAGGAGAGACAAGAGGAGAGACAATATGAGAGACAAGAGGAGAGACAATATGAGAGACAAGAGGAGAGACAAGGGGAGAGACAAGAGGAGAGACAAGAGGAGAGACAAGGGGAGAGACAAGAGGAGAGACAATATGAGAGACAAGATGAGAGACAAGGGGAGAGACAAGAGGAGAGACAAGAGGAGAAACAATAGGAGAGACAATAGGAGAGACAATAGGAGAGATAATATGAGAAACAAGAGGAGAGACAAGAGGAGAGATAAGAGGAGAGACACGGGGAGAGAAGAAGAAAGACAAGGAGAGACAAGAGGAGAGACAAGAGGAGAGACAAGGGGAGAGACAAGAGGAGAGACAAGGGGAGAGACAAGAGGAGAGACAAGAGGAGAGACAAGAGGAGAGACAAGAGGAGAGACAAGAGGAGAGACATGAGGAGAGACAAGAGGAGAGACAAGAGGAGAGACAATAGGAGAGACAAGAGGAGATACATGAGGAGAGACAAGAGGAGAGACAAGAGGAGAGACAAGAGGAGAGACAAGAGGTTAGACAAAAGGAGAGACAAGGGGAGAGACAAGGGGAGAGAAGAAGAAAGACAAGGAGAGACAAGAGGAGAGACAAGAGGAGAGACAAGGGGAGAGACAAGAGGAGAGACAAGAGGAGAGACAAGGGAGAGACAAGAGGAGAGACAAGAGGAGAGACAATAGGAGAGACAAGAGGAGAGACATGAGGAGAGACAAGAGGAGAGACAAGAGGAGAGACAAGGGGAGAGACAAGAGGAGAGACAAGAGGAGAGACATGAGGAGAGACAAGAGGAGAGACAAGAGGAGAGACAATATGAGAGACAAGAGGAGAGACAAGGGGAGAGACAAGAGGAGAGACAATAGGAGAGACAAGAGGAGAGACAATATGAGAGACAAGGGGAGAGACAAGAGGAGAGACAAGAGGAGAGACAAGAGGAGAGACAAGAGGAGAGACAATGGGAGAGACGAGGAGAGACAAGAGGAGAGACAAGAGGAGAGACAAGAGGAGAGACAATAGGAGAGACATGAGGAGAGACAAGAGGAGAGACAAGGGGAGAGACAAGAGGAGAGACAAGAGGAGAGACATGAGGAGAGACAAGAGGAGAGACAAGAGGAGAGACAATATGAGAGACAAGAGGAGAGACAAGAGGAGAGACAAGAGGAGAGACAAGGGGAGAGACAAGAGGAGAGACAAGGGGAGAGACAAGAGGAGAGACAAGAGGAGAGACAAGAGGAGAGACAAGGGGAGAGACAAGAGGAGAGACAAGAGTTGAGACATGAGGAGAGACAAGAGGAGAGACAAGAGGAGAGACAATATGAGAGACAAGAGGAGAGACAAGAGGAGAGACAAGAGGAGAGACAAGGGGAGAGACAAGAGGAGAGACAAGGGGAGAGACAAGAGGAGAGACAAGAGGAGAGACAAGAGGAGAAACAATAGGAGAGACAAGAGGAGAGACAAGGGGAGAGACAAGAGGAGAGACAAGAGGAGAGACAAGAGGAGAAACAATAGGAGAGACAAGAGGAGAGACAAGAGGAGAGACAAGAGGAGAGACAAGGAGAGAAAAGAAGAAAGACAAGGAGCGACAAGAGGAGAGACAAGAAGAGAGACAATAGGAGAGACATGAGGAGAGACAAGAAGAGAGACAAGAGGAGAAACAATAGGAGAGACAAGAGGAGAGACAAGGAGAGAAAAGAAGAAAGACAAGGAGCGACAAGAGGAGAGACAAGGGGAGAGACAAGAGGAGAGACAAGGGGAGAGACAAGAGGAGAGACAAGAGGAGAGACAAGAGGAGAGACAAGAAGAGAGACAAGAGGAGAGACAAGAGGAGAAACAATAGGAGAGACAAGAGGAGAGACAAGAGGAGAGACAAGAGGAGAGACAAGAAGAGAGACAATGAGAGACAAGAGAAGAGACAAGAGGAGAGACAAGAGGAGAGACAAGGGGAGAGACATGAGGAGAGACAAGAGGAGAGACAAGAGGAGAGACAAGGGGAGAGACAAGAGGAGAGACAAGAGGAGAGACAAGAGGAGAGACAAGGGGAGAGACATGAGGAGAGACAAGAGGAGAGACAAGAGGAGAGACAAGGGGAGAGACAAGAGGAGAAACAATAGGAGAGACAAGAGGAGAGACAAGAGGAGAGACAAGAGGAGAGACAAGAGGAGAGACAAGGGGAGAGACATGAGGAGAGACAAGAGGAGAGACAAGAGGAGAGACAAGGGGAGAGACAAGAGGAGAGACAAGAGGAGAGACAAGAGGAGAGACAAGGGGAGAGACAAGAGGAGAGACAAGGGGAGAGACAAGAGGAGAGACAATATGAGAGACAAGATGAGAGACAAGGGGAGAGACAAGAGGAGAGACAAGAGGAGAAACAATAGGAGAGACAATAGGAGAGACAATAGGAGAGATAATATGAGAAACAAGAGGAGAGACAAGAGGAGAGATAAGAGGAGAGACACGGGGAGAGAAGAAGAAAGACAAGGAGAGACAAGAGGAGAGACAAGGGGAGAGACAAGAGGAGAGACAAGGGGAGAGACAAGAGGAGAGACAAGAGGAGAGACAAGAGGAGAGACAAGAGGAGAGACAAGAGGAGAGACATGAGGAGAGACAAGAGGAGAGACAAGAGGAGAGACAATAGGAGAGACAAGAGGAGATACATGAGGAGAGACAAGAGGAGAGACAAGAGGAGAGACAAGAGGAGAGACAAGAGGTTAGACAAAAGGAGAGACAAGGGGAGAGACAAGGGGAGAGAAGAAGAAAGACAAGGAGAGACAAGAGGAGAGACAAGAGGAGAGACAAGGGGAGAGACAAGAGGAGAGACAAGAGGAGAGACAAGGGAGAGACAAGAGGAGAGACAAGAGGAGAGACAATAGGAGAGACAAGAGGAGAGACATGAGTAGAGACAAGAGGAGAGACAAGAGGAGAGACAAGGGGAGAGACAAGAGGAGAGACAAGAGGAGAGACATGAGGAGAGACAAGAGGAGAGACAAGAGGAGAGACAATATGAGAGACAAGAGGAGAGACAAGGGGAGAGACAAGAGGAGAGACAATAGGAGAGACAAGAGGAGAGACAATATGAGAGACAAGGGGAGAGACAAGAGGAGAGACAAGAGGAGAGACAAGAGGAGAGACAAGAGGAGAGACAAGAGGAGAGACAAGAGGAGAGACAAGAGGAGAGACAAGAGGAGAGACAAGAGGAGAGACAATAGGAGAGACATGAGGAGAGACAAGAGGAGAGACAAGAGGAGAGACAAGGGGAGAGACAAGAGGAGAGACAAGAGGAGAGACATGAGGAGAGACAAGAGGAGAGACAAGAGGAGAGACAATATGAGAGACAAGAGGAGAGACAAGAGGAGAGACAAGAGGAGAGACAAGGGGAGAGACAAGAGGAGAGACAAGGGGAGAGACAAGAGGAGAGACAAGAGGAGAGACAAGAGGAGAGACAAGGGGAGAGACAAGAGGAGAGACAAGAGTTGAGACATGAGGAGAGACAAGAGGAGAGACAAGAGGAGAGACAATATGAGAGACAAGAGGAGAGACAAGAGGAGAGACAAGAGGAGAGACAAGGGGAGAGACAAGAGGAGAGACAAGGGGAGAGACAAGAGGAGAGACAAGAGGAGAGACAAGAGGAGAAACAATAGGAGAGACAAGAGGAGAGACAAGGGGAGAGACAAGAGGAGAGACAAGAGGAGAGACAAGAGGAGAAACAATAGGAGAGACAAGAGGAGAGACAAGAGGAGAGACAAGAGGAGAGACAAGGAGAGAAAAGAAGAAAGACAAGGAGCGACAAGAGGAGAGACAAGAAGAGAGACAATAGGAGAGACATGAGGAGAGACAAGAGGAGAGACAAGAGGAGAAACAATAGGAGAGACAAGAGGAGAGACAAGGAGAGAAAAGAAGAAAGACAAGGAGCGACAAGAGGAGAGACAAGGGGAGAGACAAGAGGAGAGACAAGGGGAGAGACAAGAGGAGAGACAAGAGGAGAGACAAGAGGAGAGACAAGAGGAGAGACAAGAAGAGAGACAAGAGGAGAGACAAGAGGAGAAACAATAGGAGAGACAAGAGGAGAGACAAGAGGAGAGACAAGAGGAGAGACAAGAAGAGAGACAATGAGAGACAAGAGAAGAGACAAGAGGAGAGACAAGAGGAGAGACAAGGGGAGAGACATGAGGAGAGACAAGAGGAGAGACAAGAGGAGAGACAAGGGGAGAGACAAGAGGAGAGACAAGAGGAGAGACAAGAGGAGAGACAAGGGGAGAGACATGAGGAGAGACAAGAGGAGAGACAAGAGGAGAGACAAGGGGAGAGACAAGAGGAGAAACAATAGGAGAGACAAGAGGAGAGACAAGAGGAGAGACAAGAGGAGAGACAAGAGGAGAGACAAGGGGAGAGACATGAGGAGAGACAAGAGGAGAGACAAGAGGAGAGACAAGGGGAGAGACAAGAGGAGAGACAAGAGGAGAGACAAGAGGAGAGACAAGGGGAGAGACATGAGGAGAGACAAGAGGAGAGACAAGAGGAGAGACAAGGGGAGAGACAAGAGGAGAGACAAGAGGAGAGACAAGAGGAGAGACAAGGAGAGAAAAGAAGAAAGACAAGGAGCGACAAGAGGAGAGACAAGGGGAGAGACAAGAGGAGAGACAAGAGGAGAGACAAGGGGAGAGACAATATGAGAGACAAGAGGAGAGACAAGGGGAGAGACAAGAGGAGAGACAAGGAGAGAAAAGAAGAAAGACAAGGAGAGACAAGAGGAGAGACAAGAGGAGAGACAAGAGGAGAGACAAGAGGAGAGACAAGGGGAGAGACAAGAGGAGAGACAAGAGGAGAGACAAGAGGAGAGACAAGGGGAGAGACAAGAGGAGCGACAAGAGGAGAGACAAGGGGAGAGACAAGAGGAGAGACAAGAGGAGAGACAAGAGGAGAGACAAGGAGAGAAAAGAAGAAAGACAAGGAGCGACAAAAGGAGAGACAAGGGGAGAGACAAGAGGAGAGACAAGGAGAGAAAAGAAGAAAGACAAGGAGAGACAAGAGGAGAGACAAGAGGAGAGACAAGAGGAGAGACAAGGGGAGAGACAAGAGGAGCGACAAGAGGAGAGACAAGGGGAGAGACAAGAGGAGAGACAAGAGGAGAGACAAGAGGAGAGACAAGGAGAGAAAAGAAGAAAGACAAGGAGAGACAAGAGGAGAGACAAGAGGAGAGACAAGAGGAGAGACAAGGGGAGAGACAAGAGGAGCGACAAGAGGAGAGACAAGGGGAGAGACAAGAAGAAAGACAAGGAGCGACAAGAGGAGAGACAAGGGGAGAGACAAGAGGAGAGACAAGAGGAGAGACAAGAGGAGAGACAAGGGGAGAAACAATAGGAGAGACAAGAGGAGAGACAAGAGGAGAGACAAGAGGAGAGACAAGAGGAGAGACAAGAAGAGAGACAATGAGAGACAAGAGAAGAGACAAGGAGAGGCAAGGAGAGAGATATCTGCCTTGTTGTGTTGTCATTTTAACCAGCAAGCAGAGAACACTATACTGTACATAGTGTTGGTTCCAGACTTGGTGCATCGGTACTGCTTGCCGTGCAGTAGCAGAGAGAATAAGTCTATGATTTGTGATGTACTGGGCTGTACGCACAACCCTCTATAGTACCTTGCGGTTGAATGCCAAGCAGTTGCCATACCAATTGGTGATGCAGCCAGTCAAGATGCTCTCAATGGTATTACGTTTTGAGGATATGAAGGCCCATGCCAGATCACTGACACACTCCCTATAGGCCGTAATTAATTCCTGAATGTCTTTCTCACACAGTTGACAGTTCCTCGACTATGATTGTTTTATAGACATATGAGACTATATGAGTTTATAACAGCTCTATGATTCTCCTACGATAGAGTCTAGCATATTGCCGTCACCCCTTGGTAAGAGCAGGTGAGTTATGGCTATAAAGAAATTGCTGTCATCTCACGGCCGTCTCCGTACAGTCATGCCCATGGATGGCATGATCAATGGCTAAGTCATTACTACTGCATTAAAAAGTCATACATAGAGGCGTGCAAAAATGCCTCCCTGCACTGCCCAAGTATGGAGCCCAGGTACACGGATCATATGCCAGAGGTAATTATGAAAAATGGGGCACAGCCCGCCGTGAATCCTTGGTAATTAATCAGCAGGAAGGGAGCGTAGTGCGGAACACTGTGGAATGCCATTACAGGGTGTAGAGGTGACCTCAGGTCTGTCTTACTGTGACAGGGGTGCACAAGAGGTCAGTGGTCTCTCTGTGTGTGTGTGTGTGTGTGTGTGTGTGTGTGTGTGTGTGTGTGTGTGTGTGTGTGTGTGTGTGTGTGTGTGTGTGTGTGTGTGTGTGTGTGTGTAGACATGGTTTGTTCTGATGGATGGAGGTGGGCATGATTTCCGTGTGTATATATCTGTGTGTATATATGTATGTGTATATATCTGTGTGTATATATCTGTGTGTTTGCACCTGGAACAACCCCAAGGAAAGTTATCATTCTAGGTCAGAGACAAGACTCCAATCAGCACCGCAAAGCACTGCTGTGATGTGCCATCTCTCTCCACACACCCATGCGGGTACACACACACACACACACACACACACACACACACACACACACACACACACACACACACACACACACAGCCCTAAGGCTACTAAGTGAGTAAGAGGTAAGAAAAGAGGTAAGAAAAGGAAACAAGGAATTACAGGAGCAGTGGCTCAGATGAGATGGGGCTGAATCAGCTGCCCACAATGCAGTTCAGGCTCACTGCTCTGGCTTGCTGGTTAAGGTTTTCCAACTCGCAGCTTCCTCATTCACCTCTGAGCTGGAGGCAATGTTCTGTTGGATGTCAAGCTGTCAGCTGTGAGTCTGGCATGTGTGTGAGCATGTGTCTCAGAATGTGTGTGTGAGCATGTGTCTGAGAATGTGTGTGTGAGCATGTGTCTGAGAATGTGTGTGTGAGCATGTGTCTGAGAATGTGTGTGTGAGCATGAGTGTATGAAACTTACTGAGTGTAAGAGAGTGTAAGAAACTTACTGAGTGTAAGAAACTTACTGAGTGTAAGAGAGTGTATGAAACTTACTGAGTGTATGAAACTTACTGAGTGTAAGAGAGTGTATGAAACTTACTGAGTGTAAGAGAGTGTATGAAACTTACTGAGTGTAAGAGAGTGTAAGAAACTTACTGAGTGTATTAAACTTACTGAGTGTATGAAACTTACTGAGTGTATGAAACTTACTGAGTGTAAGAGAGTGTATGAAACTTACTGTGTATGACACTTACTGAGTGTAAGAAACTTACTGAGTGTATGAAACTTACTGAGTGTAAGAAACTTACTGAGTGTAAGAGAGTGTATGAAACTTACTGTGTATGACACTTACTGAGTGTAAGAAACTTACTGAGTGTATGAAACTTACTGAGTGTATGAAACTTACTGAGTATAAGAGAGTGTAAGAAACTTACTGAGTGTAAGAAACTTACTGAGTGTAAGAAACTTACTGAGTGTATGAAACTTACTGAGTGTATGAAACTTACTGAGTGTAAGAGAGTTTAAGAAACTTACTGAGTGTAAGAAACTTACTGAGTGTAAGAAACTTACTGAGTGTATGAAACTTACTGAGTGTAAGAAACTTACTGAGTGTATGAAACTTACTGAGTGTATGAAACTTACTGAGTGTATGAAACTTACTGAGTGTATGAAACTTACTGAGTGTAAGAGAGTTTAAGAAACTTACCGAGTGTATGAAACTTACTGAGTGTAAGAGAGTTTAAGAAACTTACCGAGTGTATGAAACTTACTGAGTGTATGAAACTTACTGAGTGTAAGAGAGTTTAAGAAACTTACCGAGTGTATGAAACTTACTGAGTATAAGAGAGTGTAAGAAACTTACTGAGTGTAAGAGAGTGTATGAAACTTACTGAGTGTAAGAAACTTACTGAGTGTAAGAAACTTACTGAGTGTAAGAGAGTGTATGAAACTTACTGAGTGTAAGAAACTTACTGAGTGTAAGAAACTTACTGAGTGTAAGAGAGTGTATGAAACTTACTGAGTGTGTGAAACTTACTGAGTGTAAGAAACTTACTGAGTGTAAGAAACTTACTGAGTGTAAGAGAGTGTAAGAAACTTACTGAGTGTAAGAAACTTACTGAGTGTAAGAAACTTACTGAGTGTATGAAACTTACTGAGTGTAAGAGAGTGTGTGAAACTTACTGAGTGTAAGAAACTTACTGAGTGTAAGAGAGTGTGTGAAACTTACTGAGTGTAAAATACTTACAGAGTGTATGAAACTTACTGAGTGTAAAATACTTACAGAGTGTATGAAACTTACTGAGTGTAAAATACTTACAGAGTGTATGAAACTTACTGAGCGTAAGAAGCGTACTGAGTGTAAGAGAGTGTGTGAAACTTACTGAGTGTAAAATACTTACAGAGTGTATGAAACTTACTGAGTGTAAAATACTTACAGAGTGTATGAAACTTACTGAGCGTAAGAAGCGTACTGAGTGTAAGAGAGTGTATGAAACTTACTGTGTATGACACTTACTGAGTGTAAGAAACTTACTGAGTGTATGAAACTTACTGAGTGTAAAATACTTACAGAGTGTATGAAACTTACTGAGCGTAAGAAGCGTACTGAGTGTAAGGGAGTGTATGAAACTTACTGTGTATGACACTTACTGAGTGTAAGAAACTTACTGAGTGTATGAAACTTACTGAGTATAAGAGAGTGTATGAAACTTACTGAGTGTAAGAGAGTGTATGAAACTTACTGAGTGTAAGAGAGTGTAACAAACTTACTGAGTGTATGAAACTTACTGAGTGTAAGAGAGTGTATGAAACTTACTGAGTGTATGAAACTTACTGAGTGTAAGAGAGTGTATGAAACTTACTGAGTGTATGAAACTTACTGAGTGTATGAAACTTACTGAGTGCATGAAACTTACTGAGTGTAAGAGAGTGTATGAAACTTACTGAGTGTATGAAACTTACTGAGTTTAAAATACTTACTGAGTGTAAGAGAGTGTATGAAACTTACTGAGTGTAAGAAACTTACTGAGTGTAAGAAACTTACTGAGTGTAAGAGAGTGTATGAAACTTACTGCATGTAGCATCGGCCTCGTCTGATCCATCAGCACACTCCGGCTCGCCGTCACAACGCCACCGCTGGGGAACACACTGCCCGTTCTTACAAGCAAAGTCTGTGGTTGCACACGTCTTCTTTGCTGCTCAGACACAGAGAGAGAGAGAGAGAGAGAGAGAGAGAGAGAGAGAGAGAGAGAGAGAGAGAGAGAGAGAGAGAGAGAGAGAGAGAGAGAGAGAGAGAGAGAGAGAGAGAGAGAGAGAGAGAGAGAGAGAGAGAGAGAGAGAGAGAGAGAGAGAGAGAGAGAGTGAGAGAGAGAGAGAGAGAGAGAGAGAGAGAGAGAGAGAGAGAGAGAGAGAGAGAGAGAGAGAGAGAGAGAGAGAGAGAGAGAGACAGAGAGGGGTAAGCTAAGTGAGTCTTGATTTGAACAAACAAAAGGAAAACTCAAGGTCAGGTTTTACAATCAGGTCCACTATCTAATAAGCCAACTACAAAGCTTCAGTTCATACAGGCTAACTAGACTCTCTTTACAAATACCTCCCTAAATCTGTCCATTTGTCTCAGTGCCCAGAGAATGCAGCCAGTCAGGCTGTTGTTAGATGGCCAGCCTCCTAACCCATATAAACCATTCTCCAGTACCTCTTTCAGAGCGGAGCGGAGCAGGCAGGGGAAAATTGGAGCACTTGAGCCTGTCACAGGGAGAGCTAAAGCTCTTTCTTCTCGACAGGGAGAACCCTGAACAAGAGAAAGCACTCGCCTCTTGCGAGAGAGTAATGCCCCACTCTGTTAGCCTGATGAATAACACACGCTACGACTAACAAATGGCAGAGTAAGCCTGTAACTGTCCTGTTCTCTTCCTCATTTATAGGCTTTGGTTTAATCAGCGTTGTGCCTTTGTTACGACACTAAACTAAAATGTAGGTTAGAGGCACATTAATCAGAAACACTGCAGTTTGAGGCGGATCGCTAGGGGCCTAGCCTGGCTGGGGAGAGGCTAGGTAGCCTAAACATTTTAGCCTAAAAAAATGTCCACTACAGTGACTGCATGTAATGTAGGTTACAATAGCACTAGTCAGAATGACTGTAGTGAAGTGTGAGGATTGCTACGGCCTAGCCCAGTCTGGCTTGGGAAACTAGAGGCTAGTAACCTGTTGTTGATGTACTACTACACCTTGGATGGCCAGACTGGGGGTTCAAATCACTGATGCCCCCATAGTGTCTCATCGTAGGGTCTCATAACACAACAGGAACATAGTGTGGTGAAGCACAAAGTGTAGGAGAAGAACTATCAGGCCTACACCTTTCAGCACTCACATCATTAGGAATTTACAGTGGTGTAAAGTACTTAAGTAAAAATACTTTAAAGTACTACTTAAGTAGTTTTTGGAGGGTATCTGTACTTTACTTTTTATATTTTTGACAACTTTTAATTTTACAACACGACATTCCTAAATAAAATAATGTACTTTTTACTCCACACATTTTACCTGACACCCAAAAGTACTCGTTACATTTGAAATGCTTAGCAGGACAGGAAAATGGTCTAATTCACAAACTTATCAAGAGAACACGTGGTCATCTCTGCTGCCTCTGATCTGGCGCACTCACTAAACACAAATGTACCTTTTGTAAATGACGTCTGAGTTTTGGAGTGTGCCCCTGCTGTCTGCTTTGCTATCAGGAATTTGAAATGATTTATACTTTTACTTTTGCTTGAGTAACTTTCTATTAAGGTATCTATACTTTTACCTGAGTATGACAAGTGGGTACTTTTTCAACCACTCAGAACTTCCCTATTATGTTCCAACACGTTACTGCCTGACATCTTCTAAGAGAAGTCACAGACACACAACGCATGAGAGGAACATAATGGGGAAATGTATACAATCCCAAAAGCATCTTCTGTGTGAAGAAATTAGTCTACATCATCATGGGACACGAGGAGGACGAGATATTTTCCCCGACAGCTATAACAGAAACACCTACATCGCTGCACACACACACACACACACACACACACACACACACACACACACACACACACACACACACACACACACACACACACACACACACACACACACACACACACACACACACACACACACACACACACACACACACACACACACACACACACACACACACACACACACACTACACAGCCTGATACCAGGGCATGTCTCTTGCAGGGAGGCCCCCTCTCTACCTCCATCCCTATACCCTCATCTCATTTATGTTAATTTATCTGCCAGCACTGTGTGTGTGTGTGTGTGTGTGTGTGTGTGTGTGTGTGTGAGACAGTAATCTGGGCATTTGTTCACATCTGCCTCAAGGATTTGCTGATTATGACTTATGCATCAAGATCCCCAGGGCCACACGAAGACGTGGCAAACACACTCATGCATAAATACACACACGCACGCACAAACAAACAAACACCACACACAAAAATGCTAATAATTATGCATACACACACATTCCCCCTCGAACGTGGACAGAGCTGCTGACACACAGAGAAACACATATTTCAATCGTGCGCCAGCTGAGACGCGGCATGAGAACATCATCCATACAGAAGACCTTTACCGCACTGTAAAGGGTGTGAGGCCATGAGTATAATACATACAGTATATCCACAAACAAGAAATGCACGCACGCACGCACGCACGCACGCACACACGCACACACACACGCACAGGCACAGAGACAGCCCTGTCTCAGCCCAAGCAGAACGGGTGTTATTATTCCCCATTCCTGGTGTGATTTCTATGAATTATCCTATAGAACAGGTCCCTCCCAGGATCACCTGAGAGAAGACAGGAAGCTCTAGGAGTCGGGCGCTCCTCTCGGAGCCACTGACATTCTCCCAATGACACGCTCCAGGGGCCACCATGATTACTGATTGACTCGGCTGACCTGGGATGTTTTCAGAGCCCCCGGAACGCCTCTCAGGGATCTGCCACGTCGCCGTGACAACAAAGCAACAGAGGACCACAAGAAAACAGGTGAAGGTCAGGATCCTCCAAGTCGTTCAATTTCCACACTCCATTTACCCCTCACAATGCCTTCTCAGCATCACAGGGAAGGAGACCATGTAATGTATAGCTACATCACTACACTAACAATGAAGGGGAAACCTGGTATGGTGTGATTGCCCTGTCTATGTTAGCCTAGTGCTGCATCTGAAATGTCACCCCATCACCTAAATAATGTTGATTATAGGTGTTGATAAGCTTTGTTGGAGGGCTGAAGCAGGCAATGATGGCCGCTTTGCTCAGCTCATCTCATTCTGTTTTAGATTCCACTAATCAGCGTGGGTGATACCTTTCCACCTCCAAACGCCCTGTGACCCACTATCCTTTATGTGTCTCCGGCAGCTCATTTAAGATCAGATGAGGCAGGGCCATTAACAGATGGAAGGATCACCATCTTGAGATGTGATGTAAACAAAGGGACTGTTAGGCTTGTGGTGGTGGGTTCTAATCTCATCGATAGAAGGATCTGTCCACCATCTTGAGATGTGATGTAAACAAAGGGACTGTTAGGCTTGTGGTGGTGGGTTCTAATCTCACCGATAGAAGGATCTGTCCACCATCTTGAGATGTGATGTAAACAAAGGGACTGTTAGGCTTGTGGTGGTGGGTTCTAATCTCACCACTGACAGCATCTCAAAGAGCTGGTATACTCTGAACTCATCACAGGCTGGTCCCCATGGCAGGAAGTGGAGGGGAGAGAGACAGGAAATGGATGGTCCCTGGCTGCGTTCTGATCAGTGGGGGAAGAAAGCTTTTCAGAGGCGCGATAGAATCCATAAATCGGATATAAAGAATCGAGGAGGAGGAATTTAAGAGTGTGTTGAGAGCATGTGTGTATGTGTGTGTGTGTGTGTGTGTGTGTGTGTGTGTGTGTGTGTGTGTGTGTGTGTGTGTGTGTGTGTGTGTGTGTGTGTGTGTGTGTGTGTGTGAGTTATGGATGAGACAAACATTTTCCTAACATTTAAACAGACTTTCCTATCAGTTTTCCTTAAAAAATAAATATTCACAGATTTCACAATACATTGTATAATTTATGCTGCTGCTGCGTGAGTATCTTGTTGTTGTCAGCCAATCACAAGTCATCAAACTGGCAGCAGGCTACTGACATTGAACTAGAGCCTTCGTATGACAAGTTATTAGGAGATAAGACTACATGACCAAAAGTATGTGGACACCTGCTTGTCGAACATCTTATTCCAAAATCATGGGCATTAATATCGATTTGGTCCCCCTTCGCTGCTATAACAGCCTCCACTCTTCTGGGAAGGCTTTCCATAGATTTGGGAAGCTTCTGCGTAAACTTGCTTCCATTCAGCTACAAAGTTTCTCCGTGCAGGCAGTCACTGAGTCCAAGGTGCTAAAGGAGCTCCTTAAACTTGACCTCAAAAAAACATGTGGGTCAAAAGGTTTAGACCTTTTCTTCTTTAAGGTTGCTGCCCCTATCATCACCAAGCCTATCTCTGACCTTTTTAACCTGTCTCTCCTTTCTGGGGAGGTTCCCATTGCTTGGAAGGCAGCCACGGTGCATCCTTTATTTAAAGGGGGAGATCAATCTGATCCTAACTGTTATAGGCCTATTTCTATTATGCCCTGTTTATCAAAAGTGTTGAAAAACTTGTCAATAATCAACTGATTGGTTTTCTTGACGTCTATAGTGTTCTCTCTGGTATGCAATCTGGTATCCGCTCAGGTTATGGATGTGTCACTGCAACCTTAAAGGTCCTCAGTGATGTCACCATTGCCCTTGATTCTAAGCAACATTGTGCTGCTATTTTTATGACTTGGCCAAAGCTTTTGATACGGTAGACCATTCCATTCTAGTTGGCCGGTTAAGGAGTATTGTTGTCTCTGAGGGGTCTTTGGCCTGGTTTGCTAACTACCTCTCTCAAAGAGCGCAGTGTATAAAGTCAGAAAATCTGATTTCTCAGCCACTGCCTGTCACCAAGGGAGTACCCCAGGGCTCGATTCTAGGCCCCACACTCTTCTCAATTTACATCAACAACATAGCTCAGGCAGTTGGAAGCTCTCTCAACCATTTATATGCAGATTATATTCTTATACTCAGCTGGTCCCTTCCCGGATTTTGTGTCAAATGCTCTACAACAAAGCTTTCTTAGTGTCCAACAAGCTTTCTCTACCCTTAACCTTGTTCTGAACACCTCCAAAACAAAGGTCACGTGGTTTGGTAAGAAGAATGCCCCTCTCCCCACAGGTGTTATTTCTACCTCTAAGGGTTTAGAGCTTGAGGTAGTCACCTCATACAAGTACTTGGGAGTATGGCTAGACGGTGCACTGTCCTTCTCTCAGCACATATCAAAGCTGCAGGCTAAAGTCTAGACTTGGTTTCCTCTATCGTAATCGCTCCTCTTTCACCCCAGCTGCCAAACTAACCCTGATTCAGATGACCATCCTACCCATGCTAGATTACCGAGACATCATTTATAGATCGTCAGGTAAGGGTGCTCTCGAGTGGCTAGATGTTCTTTACCATTCGGCCATCAGATTTGCCACCAATGCTCCATATAGGACACATCACTGCACTCTATACTCCTCTGTAAACTGGTCATCTCTGTATACCCGTCGCAAGACCCACTGGTTGATGCATATTTATAAAAACCCTCTTAGGCTTCACTCCTCCCTATCTGAGATATCTACTGATGCCCTCATCCTCCACATACAACACCGGTTCTGACAGTCACATTCTGTTAAAGGTCCCCAAAGCACACACATCCCTGGGTCGCTACTCTTTTCAGTTCGCTGCAGCTACGGACTGGAACGAGCTGCAACAAACATTCAAACTAGACAGTTTTATCTCAATCTCTTCATTCAAAGACTCAATCATGGACACTCTTACTGACAGTTGTGGCTGCTTTGTGTGATGTATTGTTGTTGTCATGTTGTGTTGCTACCATGCTGTGTTGTCATGTGTTGCTGCCTTGCTATGTTGTTGTCTTATGTCTCTCTTTATGTAGTGTTGTGTTGTCTCTCTTGTTGTGATGTGTTTTGTCCTATATTTATATTGTATTTATTTATTTATTTTTAATCCCAGCCTCCGTCCCCACAGGAGGCCTTTAGGCCGTCATTGTAAATAAGAATTTGTTCTTAACTGATTTGCCTAGTTAAATAAAGGTTAAATAAAATTTAAAAAATAAAAAGTTAATTAGTGAGGTTGGGCACTGACGTTAGGCAATTAGGCCCGGCTCACAGTCGGTGTTCCAATTCATCCCAAAGGTGATTGATGGGGTTCTTCCACATCGATCTCGACAAACCATTTCTGTATGGACCTAGCTGTATGGACCTGCAGCATTGTCATGCTGAAACAGGAAGGGCCTTCCCCAAACTGTTGCCACAAAGTTGGAAGCACAGAATCGTTAATAAATGTAGTTTATAATAGAGTGATTCATTACTCCAGAGAACGCGTTTCCACTGCTCCAGAGTCCAATTGTGGCGAGCTTTACACCACTCCAGCCGCGATTGTCCCATTCTGTCAGCTTGTGTGGCCTACCACTTCGCGGCTGAGCCGTTGTTGCTTCTAGAAGTTTCCACTTCACAATAACAGCACTTTGACCAACTGACTTGTTGGAAAGGTAACATTCTATGACTGTGCCTCATTGAAAGTCACTGAGCTCTTCAGTAAGGTCATTCTACTGTCAGTGTTTGTCTATGGAGATTGCATGGCTGTGTGCTCGATACAGCAATGGGTGTGGCTGAAATAGCCGAATCCACTAATTTGAAAGGGTGTCCACATACTGTTGTATATATAGTGTATCTAGGCTAATAAATCAAATATGTAATTAAAATTATATAACTAAAAGTTAAATGAGAAGGACAGGCTACAACACCAACACCATAACAGCTGCTATGAATGGACTGAGAGAAACCACACAGTTAAAGTTGCAGTCTCAATTAGCCTGGCTAACTAGCTTATTTTTCTTAACATTAAAAATCCCAATTTTAACGCTTAAACGTTCACACCCCTAGTGTGTGTGTGTGTGCGTGTGTGTGTGTGTGTGTGTGTGTGTGTGTAGGCGAACATGTGTGTGTACACTGTAGGTGTGAAATTCAATACTTAGATTTTTTACTTGTTAACACTTTTTCTTTGCTAACACTTTTTCCTTGCTAACACTTTTTCCTTGCTAACACTTGGCTACTCTTCATGTTGACAAAGAATGTTGTGTGTCTTGTTTCCTGATGCTGGGAATTCCCATTACCACTTGATACAGTTAAACCAGGTTAATAAAGCTCTGAGAACAGCCTGTCTTACCATCTCTCACACTGTGAGTTCGTACACATCCACAGTACACACACCTGCGCTGCTCCATCTGCACAGACATCTACACTGAACCTGTGTCTCTCAGCTGCCAGCACACCAAGAGATTCCTACAGAGGAGCCTTAAGGCTGGTCACATACACTGTCCTGAGTGCAGAGCTCAGCTCAAAGAAACAACTTTTCAGATCAACAGACTGATCAAGAATACGGCGGACCAACTGAAACTCGAGGAGATAGAGGTGTACAATATGAAAATGCAGCAGGGAAGAGGGGGCAGAGAGGCACACTGGCCGGTCCGGGGAGCAAAAAAAAAAGAACATGGAAGACCAGCTGAAACTGGATGATCGAAATGGTCAGAGAGAGTCAGACCAGCGAAGAAGATGAGGGAGAGAGGAGGACTGGCCGGTCAAAGAAGCTTCCGGACTTCCAACAGACTGATAAGGAACATGGAGGATCAGCTGAGGCTGGATGAGCCACCAATAGCATGGAAGGAAGAAAAGTGAGGAGAAAATACAAGTATGACTGGAAGAAAAGGCAGAGAAAATGTGTGCCGTGAAAACAGTGAAATTCTGAAGATGTCTGGTCTGTAAGGAGGGCAGACACCACAGAGGACACACATTAAAACCTGCGAGAGAGGCTCAAGAAGATCTGAAGACAAAGGTAGAGTCAGCTTTACTTGGGATCAAGTGTAACATTGAAGATGCTAACACCTTATGTGCCAAAAATGTAAATATCTGGAGCAAAGACGATCACTGGTCAGCTGAAAGCTGGCTTCGGGGCCCGTTTTGGGGAGCTCGGGGAGGAGTCGAGAGTGAAAGAGCTAGAGGCCATCAAATATGTGGAAACACAGGGTGACATGGAGGGGAAGAACCTTACACTGAGGCGAGAGCACAAGCAGCCTCTCTGCAGACTGGGCTGGATATGGCTGAGCCTGGGGAATTCCTGCTGTGGTGGATGGAGACAGGCCAGAAGATTCATCAGGATAGGCACCCTGAAATGTGCAGCGTGCAGAAAAATTGTCTGTCTGTCATGCAGCGTTTCATTGACTTGAAGGCCATGGAAAAGATCCTCAAAACCAAAAGGCAAGAATTGCCTCTTTTTGCTGATTACTGCTGATTACTAATAAGCAGTGCCACTATAGCTTGGTATCATTTCAATAGTTCAATGTTCAAGTTTCTATGCTTCCTGGTCATACCAGTTCTCATGTTTTTAGAGGATTGTGGGTAATTCAAAATGTTTAGATGTTATGATACTTTTACACAATGCTGTATGCATCTTTGAAGAAAGACAAGTACATTTTAAATGAGTATTAAGCAGTTTGTGATATGAGGGGTAATGGATCATGATGAACAGATATCAAAACCGTCAGGCAAATTGACGTTCAATAATGAGAAAACCCATTACTACCACCAACAAGGTTGTGTGCACCATGATAGAGGCTAATTCAGAGCTCTACCACCAGTTACTGCCAGAGGAATGAGCACTGTGCTTAACAATGCCTGTTAAGGTGAGTTAAAATGACAAATCGTCAAAGATACAAGACACTGTTAAACATTAAGAAACTCCTACTGAAAATGACTAATCATACTTACTTGACTTTTTTAATGAAGGTTAATCATTAAAGTAGAGGGGGGAGGGGGGGGTCTATGGCTTAAGAGGGTGTGACTGATGCTGAATGGGCATGAACAAAGAAGACATCTCTAACACTCACTGTCTCCTAAGTGGGATAACAAATTGATCAACTTTCGCATGTTTCTTCCAATCACAGTGTTAGAGCTGAATCTGAACTTTTCTAATCTGTAAAAACAAGCATTTTTCAGCATAAACCTCCATCAGGATGGGCCATTCTGGTATCCTTAGTTTAATTAATAAAAAAATAAAATGCATGACTTGTTACTCAATTTGCCCGGCTGTCATTGGAAATAAGAATTTGTTCATAACTGAATATCCTGGTTTAATCAAGCTTCAATAAAATCAACCAATTCTATTTATTCTACATGCCACAACAATCTCTAATTTGCGATTCAATACATCAATGCCACCACTATAGTTTCTGATAAGGTGT
Source organism: Oncorhynchus mykiss (assembly GCF_013265735.2). Lineage (NCBI taxonomy): Eukaryota > Metazoa > Chordata > Actinopteri > Salmoniformes > Salmonidae > Oncorhynchus > Oncorhynchus mykiss. Next base: position 87,920,939 of record NC_048569.1, read on the forward strand.
CAATCACATTGTCACTACCAATACTGAATCATATTTCATATTATAATAATTGCTGAGGATCGTTATTATAATTGTCAGTTGTATCATGATCCCTGTCAGTACTGAGACGAACGAAGTGTAACAATGATCTGCCATGACCTTTGACCCCATTAAAACTGAACCTCCTACACTACAGTTGATTATGTATCATCACATGTAAGGGTGAAGAAATAAAACCATCATCACATGCTAATTATATTCTTTAGATCTCAGCGTTTCTAAATTGCCTTGCTTTCTCCCAGGACCATTTAATATGAGTGCAGAGGGGCTAACTGAAAAGAGTGAGAGAGAGAGTGTGTGTGTGTGTGTGTGTGTGTGTTTGTGAGCGGCACTTAGTTCAATGTTAAATTTGGTTCAAGGTCAAACCGGTTCTCACGTCAACAACAAAGAAAAATAAGACAAACACAGATAATCTGCACAGAATCCACACATAGCCTACACTGTGTCTCTCCCGCTGTCAAGCACACATTCTGCAAGAGATGCCTTCAACAAAGCCTGAATGCTGGACCCCAACACGGCAATGAGCGCAGAACTCCAGTCACAGACAGAAACTTCCAGACCAACAGACTGGCAGACTAGCTGAGAATGGAGGAACATAGTGTGACAAGAGAGGGGAAAACAGGAGTAGATGAACGTGGAGAAACTCCGAAGCTCTTCTGTGAGATGGGCAGTAAGATAATCTGTTTGACTTGTGAGGAGGGAAGAAACCACAGAGGACACATCTGTGAGAGAGGCTAAAGACATTCTAAAGACAAGGTAACTTTAGCTTTACATCAGAGTAAGCATAAGATCAACCATGTAGAAAACAGAAGTGAGAGGCAACAACATCAACTCTCTGAAACAAGGGAGAAATCAGATGAGCTGGGATCAGAAGAGAGAAGAGACCATAGATAATAAGTCCAATGTGGTAGGAAAAGAGCAGAACCTTTCCCTAATGAAGAATCAACTGGTCGAGGAGGAGGAGGGAGCGCGATCGGCCTTTCTATAGTCCGGATAGGACATGACTGAGCCCTAGGACTTCCTGGTGTGGTGGAAGGAGATAGGGACATTCGAATGTAACGTTTGAAGTGGAAGAATCTGGTCCTGAAGGAGCAACAGAGTGCTGGGTTTTTCCACTTGGCAGGACATTGAACAGAGCCTCTAAGACACCCTATCACTCATATCAGCACACATTCCAATAACCTCTTGGATAAATTCAAAGACATATTTTTGGTGTGTACAATGGAGTGTGCAGGTATAAACTAGTTATATTTAGTCAACATTAGGACTGTAACGGTTCACCAAACCCATAGTTTGGTCACGATTCGTTTTGGTACAGCAGGAGAGTTAAATTCCCTTTACAATGTACCACATTCACAATGTTCCCTGCATTGCCTGTTGTGACCAGATTGTTACAGTATGTTGGGCCTCTCAAGTTTCCACTCTGATGCTGATGCAGTGAAGTCGTAAATACCAATTGGATGCATTCATGTGATTTGAACACTTTGAGAAACACTGATTGGTTAATGGCCAACAAGCCGTGTCTACCATAAACTACCAGTTTATGGGCTGTTCAAGTGGATTTTTCCCAGTCGTGTGTGGTAAATTCCTACTTCCCACCTGGTTTCAAACACACCATGACATTGCCTCCTCCAGTGGCAGATGCTGTAGCACCGTACACCTCCCACTCTGGTTAATGTGATGGGCTGTTACCGCAACACGGGGTGCACTGGCCCAGTGACTGGCTTCCTATAGAGCAGGTACTAGCTGTTTACTGAAATGGGTGGAAGAGGGAAGTTCACAATGTGGCTGGAGCACTTTGACGAGGTGCTGAAACCACTACTGAAACCCGCTAATCTCAACCCACGAGAATGGGAGCATACCTGCATCTATAAATCAAAGACTATAAAAAGAAAAATAAACATAGCCTACCTATCGCTATTGTAAGCCAATGGCTGCTAGAATGCAGAGCGGAGACGATGTTGTGTTGTTTTTTTTGCGTTTCCGTCTTCGATATACTAGGGTGATGTCGGTGTAAATGTGTCAACATATTTGAGGTGTTGGCAGCTGCATAGGCTGTTCTCGTTGACCGTGGAGACACACTGTTAACCTTTTATCCACAACTCTCTGTCCATCGCCATTGTAATCTACTGGGAAGCCAAAATGTTCCCAAACTGGAGATTTAAACTATGATGGAGAATGCTCCTGGTTTATCGACCCCACCATTCGCCATGGTACAAAACTAGTTCCCGGGCTGCGCCTCGCAAAATGACCGTTTGAAATGCTCTAGTTACGATTAGAATTTTGATTACAACGTGTAAACTCCAGTTATAATTGAATAGCCTGAAGAAAAACATTTAAACTCAGATTTACTCAAGGGGCATAGGCCTACAATGCAGAGTATGCATGTCTTCTAGGCCTCGTGTTTTTCATTTGTACATATTATTTGTTTATGTATTCATTCGGATTCACAGTACGGACGGAACCGAGATCCCCTTGCCGAATGTTTTGGTACGAATGTGTGTACGTTACACCCCTAGTCAACACGACATTCTCTAAACTGCAATGCAAGACTGTAGCGTTTTAGCCACTATAGTGTTTTATACACCTGTACTTGTGTGTATGAATGAGAGAGGTAGGGGGGTAGAAAAGTGGCGCAGTGTTAAAGATGAAAGACCTGTCTAGATCCTGAATGATGAGAGGAAGAAAGAATGGTGGTAAAAGCTATGAAAACTCAACCCAGTGTGGCTAAAAGCACTGGCTCCTGTCCTCTACATAAGAGCTGACAGTCCAGGTTGATGTATAGAGGGCGTATGGATGCACTACAAAGGGCCTGCCAGAGATGTGAGGGATCCTATACAGACCAGACGCCTGCAGAAAGACAGAGATGATCAAACATCCCTCAGCCTGGAGCAGGATTCAGCCAGCCACACTTAAAAGCAACCTTCAGTTCCCATCATGTTTTTTAACAGCCCAACTGTTTGTAATGGCTGAAATGGAATCAATGGAATGGAGTCTAACAACTTGTTTCCATGTTTGATTCGTTTGGTACCATTCCATTGATTCCGTTCCAGCCATTACAATGAGCACCGTCCTCCTATACCTTCTCCCAACAGCCTCCTCTGGCCCCTAGCCTTTGCTATCTGAGTGTGTTTAGAGTACCAGTTCAAATCTATCTGTACAAGAAATATGGGACAGAGAGAAAAACACCCAACTCTCAAATAAGACATGCGAAGAGGGTTTTATAGCAATATCTACGAGAAGCTCACCTCCCTCCCACACTTCAGGAAAATAAACCCATCATGAAAACAAAATAAAACCGGAAAACAGCACAAACACATCAGGCGACAGTCAGACAGATTTATCTGTGAGCCTGGCGTGTATTTCAGAGGCCTGGCCTAGATAACAGGAAGGAATATGAAGGGAAGAAGGTGAGGCGCTTTGAGAGAGCCAAGCTAACGCTAGCTCGGCAGCACTACAGCGTTCTACAACTGCTTCACAAAGGTTAAGCTCTTTCCCCTGTGCCTGTGTGTGCTGATTCTTAGAAACCAGACATTGATGCAGACTTACACTTCTCTCTCTCTCTTTCCTTTCTTTCTTTTTCTTTTTTCTTGTTGTTCAAGACTTGAGGATTTTTAGTGTTTTTGTTAAGCAATCTTTCTAAGGAAAGAATATACAGGGTGTGGATGGGAGAGAGGGTGTGTAGAGTGTCTAGGGTCGCAAATGGAGGGTATATTACTGGACACTTTCAAAGTTAACCAGCAAACTACCCCATTCTTAGTGGGCTACTTCTTATTATCACAGGTGTCTGTAATTATCTCTGGCCCTCTGTGTGGCCTTTTCACATGAAACATCTGAAATTCTTCAATAAGATTATTTAAAAATAAAAAATAGAATGAAAAAGCTGTAAAACATTATTAGAGCAGTGCCCTCCGAGTGGAGTGGACAGGAATCTGTTCATGACCGCACTAATAAGAAACACCCTTATCAACCAATAGGCTTGCAGGATACGGTAGCCACAAAACGAAAGTGCGGTGCAGTTTAACGTCAGTGTTTTGGCAGAAGGCATTGCCCTCGTCTGAAACCCTTGTTTGTCCTGTTGTTATACTCCATGTCATTCATTCTGAGACGCCAGGCTTTTCCCAGACAGGACCTGTGTGGGTCAGCAACATGCCACAGCTCAAGACCTCCAAATCAGCGGGGTCTTTCGGCCACAGTTTACATAAGAAGGTGCTTACAGGCTGGGAGCGGGGAGCTTATTTACTGCCAGGAGGAAATCAACGGGGCACGGAAAGAAAATACATCAAAATATTCCTGACTATAATGCTCTAAAAATTGCTTCGTCTCTGCGTAAAAGGGAGTCTATAGATGGAATTTTTCTCTCTATCTCAATCTCAATCGGTTCAACCACTTTCCTCCTCTGTGCATCTTTCTCCCCCCTCTCTCTCCCTCTCTTTCTCTACCCCCCTCTCTCTCCCCCTCTCTCTCCCTGTCTTTCTCCCCCCTCTCTCTCCCTGTCTTTCTCCCCCCTCTCTCTCCCTGTCTTTCTCTACCCCCTCTCTCTCCCTGTCTTTCTCCCCCTTCTCTCTCCCTGTCTTTCTCCCCCTTCTCTCTCCCTCTTTCTCTACCCCCCTCTCTCTCCCTGTCTTTCTTCCCCCTCTCTCTCCCTGTCTTTCTCCCCCCTCTCTCTCCCTCTCTTTCTCCCCCCTCTCTCTCCCTGTCTTTCTCTACCCCCCTCTCTCTGTCTTTCTCCCCCCTCTCTCTGTCTCTCCCCCTAAGCCTCTCGCTTTCTCGCATTGCGTCAATTCTATTCTTCAGTCCAGACATTAGAAATCACACTGAGTCCAGACATTAGAGCCTATATTATTGTGAGGAGCTAAATATCTCTGTACTGAGCTGTGATCGCATTAGGCCCTAAAGTAACAGTTCAGCAGCGTTCACCTCGCCTTGCGTCCATCTCCCTTCCTCTGGTACGCCAAACACATTCCAGCGCCACGACACAACGCCATATTTCCCTCCAAATGAAATCACTAGAAATTGATCTCCAGCAACATAATCATCTATCTTTATTCGTATGCACCGCAGCCTTTATTTCCCTCACCGTCTTTTCATGTCGTTTGCCAGTGATTGTTGTTGTGGGTCTGAATATAAAACCAAACCGGTTATAAAGACAGGGTTCTGTACGCCAGAATGCGTTAGCTTCACAGCCTGGTAATTAGGCAGACAAAAGGCCTATTGTTAAGGTGGAGGGGAGTGAAAAGCTAGATATGGAAGATGGAGAAGATGTAGAGGGTTGACGCCAGCCGTACGTACTGTATAAAGTGCTATCAGCCTATCAAACCCAGCCCCTTGGACTAACATGGCCCTGTTGATCAGTAAAGCTCAGACAACAACAATGGAAATAGTTGTATGTGTAACAATGGAAGCTGTGTGAAGGAGCGGAGGTATTTGAACAGGTGTGAGTAGGGGTATTCTTCCTAGTCGTCAGTGTGCCTGGGGCCAATACGAGGTTGTTACATTCCCCAGTTTCTGTGTTGTGGGTTTGTATGTGTGTGTATTTCAGGAAATGGCTTCCTGGATTCCAAAGTAGCTCATTGGTCGGCCCATCACTAATTGGAGCTCTGACCCCGCCCTCTCGTCAGGGGATACAGCTGTCTGCAATTACCGACTCCTTCTGCAGCTTGAAAAGCCAGTGTTCCTGTGTTAGGAGAGAGAGCTTCTTTGTATGTCCTGTGTTGGTTGTTGGTCAGAAAGTGTTGTAAAGTATTTTGTATTTCTTTGCTTTGGTTCTGTCCAGCCCCTTTTCCCCACATTACCATGTGAAGGAAGAATACATTCCCTGTAAACAGTAATATTCTCTACCTCTGTCATCCTTACCCGCACCTACAATCGCATACCTTTTTTTCACTCCACGGGGAGTTGAGTTGTAGCAGGGTGTTGCGTTCCCTCCTCCAAGAGGTATACGTAACAGAGGTCATATTCTGCTCTACCACTTTCATTAGAGGTGACATATGCACCCATTAGGAGAGACACACACACACACAACACTATGATATACCATCTGGGTTACATCTGGCTCTAAGAGCTGACCTGCATTGATTTATTAAACATTCAGACAGCAATTCCCCCGATCCCCTCTCCAACCCCCATAGGTCCTACCCTATACCGTCTCCCCTCCACCCCCCTGGAAGTTCAGTCTCCTTGACAGGGTCATTGTTCTAATGATATCAATCTCTACTGACCCATCCCCACCTTGTCTCCCTCCAGCCCTGTAATCTAGTGATTTCCCCCCCAACTTCCCCACCACCTAAATACACACACACACTCCCCATTACCCTATTACTGCCAGTCCATTAGCAACTCAACTCCCTCCCCAGCCCCTCCCTCTACATCTGCCTTGCACAAAGCCCAGTGGACAAAGGGAGTTACAATACCTTTATGTAAAAACATTAGCCTACAAATGTCAATCCATCACTACATGACAATGAAGTTGAAGGTAAAAGACTGTCAGTAATTAGTTGCATCTTAAACAATTACATGAACTGAATTACTAATAAAAATTATTTAAAAAATCTCAAACTTAAAAATGCAAGTCCCTTTAAAAGCATGTACTAAATGCATATGTTATAGTATTATATGTTAAATTATCAAATTCATCTTGAAATATAAAAAATCGCATTTTTATAACCACATTACTCTGTGTAATGACATCCAGTATTCAGAAGCATATCCTGAAATCCCCAAAGCCTCCACCCGGTATTCAGCAGAACACTGAGTGACTGATGGTCTCAGCAGGGAGCTACAAGCAGTTCCTAAAAATGCCTTTTTGAAACCAATGTTCCCGTTGTGCTCCACGATGGCTACATGAATCAACGCCCTGTGTGAGTCCCTGTTATTCCCTCCCAGACCAACCCTCACTTCCTACACACACACACACACACACACACACAGCCCCCTCACACAGCACAGCACGCTGGACCACATGACAAATTACAGATGTATTATTAACAATCACTGATGGAGGGACAGGGAACAGGAGGGGAGCAACAAAGGCCCGGGACAATAGAGGAGGACATATTCTTCCCGCTGACAAGCATAGAATTCATTTCAATTAGAAATGGCCACCGCCTTGAAAGCAAGACAGACTGCAAAGGTTACCATATTCCAAATGTGTGGGCAGTGGAGGGGGGTAGGGGGGTAGATTTAGCAGAAAGGGTGGGGGGGAATATTTTGAATGGCCTAGAGATTTGAGAGGCACTGGAATGTCATTATGTTCCTCTGTGACAGATGATCTGGCCTCGGTCTCTGTTCAGCTGTGATGTCGACGGCAATACACAAAGCAATAACAAATCCCAGTATTTTTGGTCTGGCACCCCCCTTTCCTTTTCCCTTTCCTTCTTATCTTCCTTATTCCACCATCTCCCTCCATTACACAGGCTCTCAAAACGCTCTCTTTTCCTCCCTCCATCGCACCCTCCCTTTCTGTCTGGAAAACACCCAAATGTCCCTTCCTTTGTGTCCTGTTCTTCATGATCGCTGATGTGAAAAGATAAATAAAAACACTAGATGAAAGCAACAGGGCTCAAGCTAATAGTAAACAACAGGCTCCCGCTGTGAGATGAGACCAGGACCTGAGAGGTGAGATGAGACCAGGACCTGAGAGGTGAGATGAGACCAGGACCTGAGAGGTGAGATGAGACCAGGACCTGAGAGGTGAGATGAGACCAGGACCTAAAAGGTGAGATGAGACCAGGACCTGAGAGGTGAGATGAGACCAGGACCTGAGAGGTGAGATGAGACCAGGAGCCCTACACTGAAATTTCAGGATGAGAGATAATAAAGTGTGTGTGTGTGTGTGGGGGGGGGGTAATAAAGGTTGAGATAGGGACAATAACAAGGTGAGAAGCTAAAAACAGACAGTGACAGATGCAGAATACTGCCCACTCTGGCCCTCCACCACTGAGATCTGAAGAGCACCTCAGTGGTGCCACTCGTCAACGAGGGCTCTCGTTTCCTGTCCATGGTTACTGTTGCCCAGGCACAAATGACGAAAGACTAAAACAAAGGAGCGGATCAACAAGAGCTCTTTGCAAATCAGGATTGGCGGCTAGTCTTCTCCCCCAGAGAAGAGAGGTTAAGAGGAGGTGCACAGCTAGACTATATATTCTAAAACTAAGAGCAGGGCTGTATCTCTCTAGTCCTCTAGTCAAAAGGCCTTCTAACACTAAGAGCAGGGCTGTATCTCTCTAGTCCTCTAGTCAAAAGGTCTTCTAACACTAAGAGCAGGGCTGTATCTCTCTAGTCCTCTAGTCAAAAGGTCTTCTAACACTAAGAGCAGGGCTGTATCTCTCTAGTCCTCTAGTCAAAAGGTCTTCTAACACTAAGAGCAGGGCTGTATCTCTCTAGTCCTCTAGTCAAAAGGCCTTCTAACACTAAGAGCAGGGCTGTATCTCTCTAGTCCTCTAGTCAAAAGGCCTTCTAACACTAAGAGCAGGGCTGTATCTCTCTAGTCCTCTAGTCAAAAGGCCTTCTAACACTAAGAGCAGGACTGTATCTCTCTAGTCAAAAGGCCTTCTAACACTAAGAGCAGGGCTGTCTCTAGTCAAAAGGCCTTCTAAAACTAAGAGCAGGACTATATCTCTCTAGTCAAAAGGTCTTCTAACACTAAGAGCAGGGCTGTATCTCTCTAGTCAAAAGGTCTTCTAACACTAAGAGCACAGCTGTATCTCTCTAGTCAAAAGGTCTTCTAACACTAAGAGCACAGCTGTATCTCTCTAGTCAAAAGGTCTTCTAACACTAAGAGCAGGGCTGCAGTATCTCTCTAGTCCTCTAGTCAAAAGGCCTTCTAACACTAAGAGCAGGGCTGTAGTATCTCTCTAGTCAAAAGGCCTTCTAACACTAAGAGCAGGGATGTATCTCTCTAGTCCTCTAGTCAAAAGGTCTTCTAAAACGAAGAGCAGGGCTGTAGTATCTCTCTAGTCCTCTAGTCAAAAGGCCTTCTAACACTAAGAGCAGGGCTGTAGTATCTCTCTAGTCAAAAGGCCTTCTAACACTAAGAGCAGGGATGTATCTCTCTAGTCCTCTCGTCAAAAGGTCTTCTAAAACTAAGAGCAGGGCTGTATCTCTCTAGTCCTCTAGTCAAAAGGTCTTCTAAAACTAAGAGCAGGGCTGTATCTCTCTAGTCAAAAGGCCTTCTAACACTAAGAGCAGAGCTGTATCTCTCTAGTCAAAAGGCCTTCTAACACTAAGAGCAGGGCTGTATCTCTCTAGTCCTCTAGTCAAAAGGTCTTCTAACACTAAGAGCAGGACTGTATCTCTCTAGTCAAAAGGTCTTCTAACACTAAGAGCAGGGCTGTATCTCTAGTCAAAAGGTCTTCTAACACTAAGAGCAGGGCTGTATCTCTCTAGTCAAAAGGTCTTCTAAAACTAAGAGCAGGGCTGTATCTCTCTAGTCCTCTAGTCAAAAGGTCTTCTAACACTAAGAGCAGGGCTGTATCTCTCTAGTCCTTTAGTCAAAAGGTCTTCTAACACTAAGAGCAGGGCTGTATCTCTCTAGTCCTCTAGTCAAAAGGTCTTCTAACACTAAGAGCAGGGCTGTATCTCTCTAGTCAAAAGGTCTTCTAACACTAAGAGCAGGACTTTATCTCTCTAGTCAAAAGGTCTTCTAAAACTAAGAGCAGGGCTGTATCTCTCTAGTCAAAAGGCCTTCTAACACTAAGAGCAGCGCTGTATCTCTCTAGTCAAAAGGCCTTCTTAAAATAAAAATATATATTCACAACAGATACAAACATACACATATGAACAACAACGTACAGATGCACACCAACAATGACTGCATCTCCTCTTCCCAGACCTGCATGCTCACACCCCCATCCCTAGTGCCTGGCCACACCCCCATCCCTAGTGCCTGGCCACACCCCCATCCCTAGTGCCTGGCCACACCCCCATCCCTAGTGCCTGGCCACACCCCCATCCCTAGTGCATGCATTATTGTTTGCCACATGGCCTTCAACTGTACCAATTTGTTTTTCTCGGTCCATGATATTTCAAGAAAAAATGATTGTATTTTTCCATTGTGTTAATGATGATTGATTTCCAAGTTTTTAGTATAAGTTTTTTCAAGATGAGTGGTGAGATGAGAATTGTTGGGTCTCTCACTACACCCCCATATGACATGTCCTGAATGCAGACGGATTAAAAGTAAGTCTACATTGTAATACTTCTGACAGCCAACTGCCCATAACTTTTAGACTTCATAGCATTCCCAAAAAGCATGGATTATTGAGTCATTGTTAGTTTTACACTTAAGACATGAATCTGCTGTTGTGCTGTAGAATTCCCTCCATTTTGTGCCAACATCAGTCTTAAGTCTTGGTTCCAATAGTTTATAGATTGTCAGTTGGATATGGTCTCTGCAAGGTTTTGTATATCTTACCTATCATATGAACATCCTTTTCTAACTCAAATAAGATTCCTTCAGTGTTAAAAAGATTTCAAATGTAAATGTTGTGATATGTAACTTAAGTTTCTTTAGTCAAAAGGCCTTCTAAGGACTAAGAGCAGGGTTGTATCTTTCTGGTCAAAGGGCCTGGTATAAAACAGGCCTCAATGGCAGAACAACAGGAAAGTTACCAGTCAATTAGTGAAGCTCCATGCAAACTAGAACTTGGTTTGCTCTGTCTGTCTGTCTGTCTGTCTGTCCCCTCTGTCTGTCTGTCTGTCTGTCTGTCTGTCTGTCTGGACAAAGAGCCTGGTTTAAAACAGACTTCTATGGCAGAGCAGACCTGGTAGTGTGGTTCAGTACACTACAGTAGAGAGCCGCTGTGCTCTAGGCTCACCTCCGAGCGCTTTAGTTTAGCCTGCTGCTGTCAAAGCAATCCTGTTTCCTTGCTAATCCCTCTTAGGCTTCTGCGTAGATCATCATTGACTGGGGGAGGAACGTTCACAATGACTAAGCTGTTTTCATTGGCCTGCAAAGCCAAGTGATTTGGGAACATTACGGAAAGAAGACAAACGTTTGACAAGGGCTTTTGTTGCAGCCGCCTATGAATCATCATTCTCTGAGCTCTCTGAAAGCCCTGCCAAATGAGGCGGTCGGCCCGACAATATTCTGATGTCATCAAAACGTAACACTTTATTTTGGTGTTTGAGAGCTGGAAGCTGTAGTTTTAAACATTGGTTTAAACATTGGTTGGTAAACCGGCTGTCTCCATGTGAATTCTATGCCTGCAGGCAGCATGTGGTTAAACCCATTTTCTCTGTCTCTTATCTGTGTGTCCTTAATAATTACTCCTAGATAAAGGGCCCTTCTGTAACCATGTGGACAGTTGTTCACAGGCTTACATTATGTCACCCCTGTAGGCCTGTAACGTCACCCCTGTAGGCCTGTAACGTCACCCCTGTAGGCCTGTTACGTCACCCCTGTAGGCCTGTAACGTCACCCCTGTAGCCCTGTAACGTCACCCCTGTAGCCCTGTAACGTCACCCCTGTAGGCCTGTAACGTCACCCCTGTAGGCCTGTAACGTCACCCCTGTAGGCCTGTTACGTCACCCCTGTAGGCCTGTTACGTCACCCCTGTAGGCCTGTAACGTCACCCCTGTAGGCCTGTAACGTCACCCCTGTAGGCCTGTAACGTCACCCCTGTAGACCTGTTACGTCACCCCTGTAGACCTGTAACGTCACCCCTGTAGACCTGTTACGTCACCCCTGTAGACCTGTAACGTCACCCCTGTAGGCCTGTAACGTCACCCCTGTAGGCCTGTAACGTCACCCCCGTAGGCCTGTAACGTCACCCCTGTAGGCCTGTAACGTCACCCCTGTAAACCTGTTACGTCACCCCTGTAGACCTGTAACGTCACCCCTGTAGGCCTGTAACGTCACCCCTGTAGGCCTGTAGCGTCACCCCTGTCGGCCTGTTGCGTCACCCCTGTAGGCCTGTAACGCCACCCCTGTAGGCCTGTAACGCCACCCCTGTAGGCCTGTAACGTCACCCCTGTAGGCCTGTAACGTCACCCCTGTCGGCCTGTAGCGTCACCCCTGTCGGCCTGTAGCGTCACCCCTGTCGGCCTGTAGCGTCACCCCTGTCGGCCTGTAACGTCACCCCTATCGGCCTGTAACGTCTAAGCGGTTACGGAGCGAACAGAGACGTGTTCCTGTCTGAGGGACTGAGTGACCTGTAGTTACCTCTCTTCCTCCCAGGCAACATTCTGTGGGTTTGCGTCACAAATGGTTCCTTATTCCCTATATAGTGCACCATGTTTGACCAGAGCCCTATGGGCCTTAGTAATTAGAAGTGCACTATATAGGGTGTCATTTGGGACACAAATCTGTCCCTTTTAATCAGCGTGGTTATCTGAGGCAAGCTTGTGGAAAAACAGCTCACCAACTTCCTCCGCTTGCATGTTTCCCAGTCACCTAGGCGTATCCACGACTACCCCTGTCATTAGAATACAAATACCCCACGCCCCCGCCCCCAAGAATATTTTTTGCCTCTTCAAACACCCTCACCCTCACTAACAAACTCCTCTTTCTTTCTTTCTTTCTTTCTTTCTTTTTCTCTTTCTTTCTGTCTCTCACCCTGTTGTCCCAGTGTCACACACCAACCCTCCCTTCTCCCTAGCTTATTTTTCCTCTGAGAGAAACAGGGAGTCAAACATCCAATCAAATCCAATTTTATGTCACATGCGCCGAATAGAACAGGTGTAGGTAGATCTTACCGTGAAATACTTACTTACAAGACCTTAACCAACAATGCAGTTTTAAGAAAATAGAGTTAAGAAAATATTTACAAAATACTAAAGTAAACATTTTTTTTTAAAGTAAGACAATAAAATAACAATGATGAGGCTATATACAGGGGGTACCGGTACCGAGTCAATGTGCAGGGGTAGAGGTTAGTCGAGGTAATTTGGGGGGGGTCAATACAAATATTCTGGGTAGTAGGATTTCATCTTAGTCCTGTATTGACATGTTGCCTGTTTCATGGTTTGTCTGAGGGCATAGCGGGAGTTCTTATAAGCGTCCAGATTAGTGTCCCGCTTCTTGAATGCGGCAGCTTTAGCTCAGGGGTCGATGTTGCTTGTAATCCATGTCTTCTGGTTGGGATATGGTATGGTCACTATGCGGACGATGTCATCGATACACTTATTGATGAAGCCGGTGACTAAGGTGGTATACTCCTCAATCTCGGAACATATTCCAATCTGTGAATCAGGAGGATAGAATTATGGTAATTTTTCAAATGGAGAGCGAGGGAGAGCTTTGTACACGTCTCTGTGTGTGGAGTAAAAGTGGTCCAGGTGGTTTTATCCTCTGGTTGCATGTGCTGGTAGAAATGAGGCCAAACGGATTTAAGCCTGCATTAATGTCCCCGGCCACTAGGAGCACCACTTCTGGGTGAGCTTTTTATTGTTTGCTTATGGCCTCATACAGCTCGTTGAGTGCGGTTTTAGTGCCAGCGTTGGTTTGTGGTGGTAAATAGACGTCTATGAAAAAAATAGATGCAAACTCTTTTGGTAGATAGTGTGGTCTACAGCTTATCATGAGGTACTCTACCTCAGGCGAGCAATACCTCGAGAATCGCGCACCAGCTGTTATTGACAAATAAACACACATCCCTACCTCTCGTCTTACCAGACGTAGCTGACGTTCTGTCCTGCCGTTGCACGGAAAACCCAGCCAACTGTATATTATTTGTGTTGTCGTTCAGCCACGACTCGTTGAAACATAAAATATTATAGTTTTTAATGTCCAATTGGTAGGATTGTCTCGAACGGAGCTCATCCAGTTTATTCTCCAGTGATTGCACATTGGCCAATAGAACAGATGGTATAAGCAGGTTACCCACACACCAATGAACTCTCTGTCTGGGTGAAACATTATATCCTTTGCATTAGACTCATAATTTTTATTTTATTAATCTTTGACCAGTTCGAGGTGAGTAATATCTGTTCTGATATCCAGAAGCTCTTTTTGGTCATAAGAGACGGCAGCATCAACATTATGTACAATACAAACAATGCGAAAATATACACAAAATAGCACAATTGGTTAGGAGCCCATAAAACGGCAGCCATCCCCTCCGGTGCCATTCAAACAATAATCAGCCTGGGATACCGCGGCCCCATGGCCATTTCCTGGTGACAGGGAGTCTAACATCAGACTGGGATACCGCGACCCCATGGCCATTTCCTGGTGACAGGGAGTCTAACATCAGACTGGGATACCGCGGCCCCATGGCCATTTCCTGGTGACAGGGAGTCTAACATCAGACTGGGATACCTCGGCCCCATGGCCATTTCCTGGTGACAGGGAGTCTAACATCAGACTGGGATACCGCGGCCCCATGGCCATTTCCTGGTGACAGGGAGTCTAACATCAGACTGGGATACCTCGGCCCCATGGCCATTTCCTGGTGACAGGGAGTCTAACATCAGACTGGGATACCGCGACCCCATGGCCATTTCCTGGTGACAGGGAGTCTAACATCAGACTGGGATACCGCGGCCCCATGGCCATTTCCTGGTGACAGGGAGTCTAACATCAGACTGGGATACCTCGGCCCCATGGCCATTTCCTGGTGACAGGGAGTCTAACATCAGCCTGGGATACCGCGGCCCCATGGCCATTTCCTGGTGACAGGGAGTCTAACATCAGACTGGGATACCGCGGCCCCATGGCCATTTCCTGATGACAGGGAGTCTAACATCAGACTGGGATACCGCGGCCCCATGGCCATTTCCTGGTGACAGGGAGTCTAACATCAGACTGGGATACCGCGGCCCCATGGCCATTTCCTGGTGACAGGGAGTCTAACATCAGACTGGGATACCTCGGCCCCATGGCCATTTCCTGGTGACAGGGAGTCTAACATCAGACTGGGATACCTCGGCCCCATGGCCATTTCCTGGTGACAGGGAGTCTAACATCAGACTGGGATACCGCGGCCCCATGGCCATTTCCTGATGACAGGGAGTCTAACATCAGACTGGGATACCGCGGCCCCATGGCCATTTCCTGGTGACAGGGAGTCTAACATCAGACTGGGATACCTCGGCCCCATGGCCATTTCCTGGTGACAGGGAGTCTAACATCAGACTGGGATACCTCGGCCCCATGGCCATTTCCTGGTGACAGGGAGTCTAACATCAGACTGGGATACCTCGCCCCATGGCCATTTCCTGGTGACAGGGAGTCTAACATCAGCCTGGGATACCTCGGCCCCATGGGCATTTCCTGGTGACAGGGAGTCTAGCATCAGACTGGGATACCTCGGCCCCACAGATATTTCCTAGGTAGAGAAGGATACATACAGAATCATGTATGGGTCGCCACAAGGGGGAATGTTTCCCCAGTAGTTATTTAATGGGTATCAGCATGTGCTCTCTGTGACTGTGACATGACAGGATGGGGGTATTGGACTGGCCCCAGAGGAGAGAGAGAGGTCCAGAAGGAGGGAGGTGAGGAGGAGGAGGAGGTAGCAGGAAGGGAGGATGGGACTCCCAGTGTCCCAGCTTTCGGAGACAGGAACAAAGGCCACCTCTTCATACACGTCCAGAGATGCAAATCCCTCATCAAAGTTTCACACTCTGTTACCAGTGAACAAAATCAAAAGACTGACAGCTTTTCATGTCCCTTCCTTTGGTTAGCTCTCTCTTTATCTCCCTGTTCTCACACTCCATCTCTCTGTCTCTCTCTCTACTTGTCTCACTAAACGCAGAGTAGTGCACTGTTACACAGTATAGTACTGCCACACACACATATGTCTCGCAATTCTTTACCCCGTTTTTATCCAGGATTCAGGAGTCCCCGTGGGGGGCTTGGTCTGAGCCCTGCCAAATTCAGCTCTGTAACCATCAAATACATCCTGATCAGAGGGGGGGGTTATCCCTCTGATCAATGCCCCTGGACCCAGCAGGTTAGCTGCTTTAATATTTCAGCCCCCTCATCCCCCCTTCTTACCCAGCCAGCCAGCTAACGGGATCTTAGACACCTGAACTCCATGTCTGCTACAGATAACGCCCCAGCTTTTAACGCATACAGTGCCTTCGCAAAGCATTCAGACTCCTTGACTTTTCCACATTTAGGTTACATCCTTATTCTAAAATTGATGAAATATTTTTTCCCCTCATCAATCTACACACAATACACCATAACGACAAAGCAAAAACATAGAGAAACTCAAGTCCCTTTGTTCACCCGACCTAGAATACCTCACAATCAAATGCCGACCCTATTACCTCCGAAGAGAATTATCTTATCTGGCCACGCCTCATAGCCTGGTTCCTCTCTACCCAGTACAGCCAGTAGAGGACTGGTCACCCCTCATAGCCTGGTTCCTCTCTAGGTTTCTTCCTAGGTTCTGGCTTTTCTAGGGAGTTTTTCCTAGCCACCGTGCTTCTACACCTGCATTGCTTGCTGTTTGGGGTTTTAGGCTGGGTTTCTGTACAGCACTTTGAGATATCAGTTGATGTAAGAAGGGCTTTATAAATACATTTGATTTAATTTGATCTTTGGCTATAGTCACATCCGTGTACATTCCCCCCAAATCTGATCACGACTCCATTTTCCTCCTCCCTTCCTATAGGCAGAAACTCAAACAGGAATTACACATGCTAAGGTCTATTCAATGCTGGTCTGACCAATCAGATTCCATGCTTCAAGATTGTTTTGATCCCACGGTCTGGGATATGTCCTGGGTAGCCTCTGAGAATAACATTGACGAATACAGTGACTGAGATCATCAGGAAGTGTATAGGAGATGTTGTACCCACAGTGACTATTAAAACCTACCCAAACCCCCAAAAAACTGAAAACGCAAACTGCATTCAACCATGGCAAAGTGACTAGGAATATGGCCGAATACAAACAGTGTAGTTATTCCCTTCGTAAGGCAATCAAACAGGCAAAATGTCAGTACAGAGACAAAGTGGAGTCGCAATTCAACGGCTCAGACACAAGACGTATCTGGCAGTGTCTACAGACAATCACGGACTACAAAGGGAAAACCAGCCATGTCACGGACACCAACGTCTTGCTTCCGGACAAGCTAAACACCTTCTTCGCACGCTTTGAGGATAGCACAGTGCCACCGACGCCGCCTGCTACCAAGGACTATGTGCTCTCCTTCTCCGTGACCGACGTGAGTAAGACATTCTAAGACACAATTTGGGAAACGCAAATAAAACTTTCTAGCATTTTCTAGCTCATCCATTTAGCCTGCTGGTGTTTTGTGCTATTCCATGAGTGTCCCAATCCCAGTCTCTGTCATGCTTTAGTTCAGTAGTCTCAAAGTAGAGCCCAAACTACTACACCCAGGGCTTTATAGTGCGAACATATGAGACTAAATATTTTGCTGTGCGACCAGGAGTTTTATTTTGGGAGCACGCTATGAAAAAAATCTCCCAGATAATAATTGTTGTAAAATAAGTATTATGCTCTGCTTCCAACGAACATTCCACTGATTTCAAAACTCCTCCAGAAAATTACCAAAACTTTTGCAGTTCTTCGTGACATCTTAGGGACATCTTAAAGCTGTGTTAGAAAGGATTACCTACACATACTGAGCAGCTCATTTAATAGACAGAAGACCAATCCAAACTCATCTCTCGTCATGTCCATCCCAGCCATTATCTCAGCCAATCATTGCTAGCTGGAAGGTTCATGTCTTTTTCAGTGGCTAAACCAACTAGGCTTGTAATTTAACAATTTTATTCGTATTTACAGATGGCATTCACTTTTGTTATTAAGGCACATGAAAGTTCACATGTTCCAGAAGACATTTCTGCCAAAAAACGCATTTTGATAAAACTTTTATGTTCAAATGGCTCTCCTGTGAAGTGGTGACGCCTAGTTTCCTGAAACTAGTCACATATTACTCACAGCATTTGACCATTTAAAACTACTCAAGCGTCGACATCATTAACCATTTCTTTACACTTTGTTCAGTCATGTTACCTAAAGGAACCCCTATGTGAGAATGCTGCTCATTGACAACAGCTCTGCATTTAACATCATAGTGACCTCCAAGTTAATCACTAAACTAAGGAACCTGGGATTAATTCTACAACTGAATCCTGGATTTCAAGTACCATTACTAAGGCCATATCATTGTCCAAACACACCAATACAGCCGTGAAGAGGGCACGACAACGCCTCTTCCCCCTCAGAAGGCTGAAAAGATTTGACATGGGCCCTCAGATCCTCAAAAAGTTTTACAGCTGCACCATTGAGAGCAACTTGACTGGCTGCATCACTGCTTGGTATGGCAACTGCTTGGTATCCGACCGCAAGGCGCTACAGAGGGTAGTGTGTACGGCCCAGTAAATCACTGGGTCCAAGCTCCCTGCCATCCAGCACCTCTATACCAGGCGATGTCAGAGGAAGGCCCTAAATTATTATTATTAGTTGGGCTTTATTAGCCAGCCGGCCCGCCTGCTGGGTGTGCGGGATTGTTCTATGTGTACTTGTTGTGCACGCATGTGTGTCACGGCTGTTTCGTGTACGTGAGCTGTTTTTGGATACGGTTTAGTTCCCGTTCCCCTGTGATTTGGGGTATTTGTGTTGAGTGGCATCTGATTTTTCACCTGGTCGGTGTATTAAAGACGTGCCAACTCTGAACTCTGTCTCCTGCGTCTGACTCCTTCCTCCACTACACCCCGGACATTACAAAGTCTGGGACCAACGGCTGCTGAACAGCTTCTACTCCTAAACCATTAGACTGCTGAACAGTTAATCAAATGGCCACCAGACTATTTACATTCATCCCCTTTTTAGCACTGACTCTCTTGCCCTGGCTCTATGCACACTCCCTGGACTCTACCCACGCACTCACACACACACACACTACACTGACACTCCCAACACACACACACTCACACACACTACACTGACACTCCCAACACACACACACACACACACATACACACACACACACACACTACACTGACACTCCAACACACACACACACACACACACACACACACACACACACACACACACACACACACACACACACACTACACTGACACTCCAACACACACACACACACACACACACACACACACACACTACACTGACACTCCAACACACACACACACTACACTGACACTCCAACACACACACACACACACACACTCTCTCTCTCACACTCTTTCACACACTTCTGCTACTCTGTTTATTGTCTATCCTGATTGCCTAGTCACTTTTACCACTTCTATATATTACCTCAATTACCTCGAACCCCTGCACATTGACTTGGTACCGGTACTCCTTGTATATAGCCTCATTATTGTTATTTTATTCTGTTACTATTTCCAAAAAATGTGTTTGCTCATTTTTCTTACTTTTAACTCTGCATTGTTGGGAAATGACTAGTAAGTAAGCATTACACAGTAAAGTCTACAGCTGTTGTATTCGGCCCATGTGACAAATGCATTTGATTAGATTTGATTATCATAGCAATGAATGAATGACAGATCTCTTGCATGTCTTCACCACAAACCTGACGTTTTTAAAGAGAAAGTGTACAATTTTCAATGTGATGCATCTCATTAGGAAAATAATACTTTTACACAATGTATAAACCTTATATACCACAATTAATTTGTAATTTCAATGACAGGTATTTGTATGAATACCTTATAATAAACTAATGTCTTTACAGTCTTATTTCCTGTGGTGCTCCACACCAGCGCTACCAATTAAATTGCTTAATTTAGATCCTTGGCTACCTGTTGGACCCCCAGACCTCCCCACTGTCTAACTGGTCAGAGGTTCCTATCACCATAATTCCCTCTCTGAATGAATCAGCAGGCCTCCACTGATCGCTGTTCTCAAGTCAGCCCTTAGAGGTGATTAGACTAGGCTTTAAACCCTGTGGAGTCATAACTGGGGGAAAGGTAGGGATTAGGATCAGGCCATTGTATTTTCAGAGGGAACAGAGTTCATTCTACCAGTGTGGTCAAGTAATGTTAATGTAATGAAAGCTATTTCCACACAGACTAATGCTATAGTACTCTGCATTCCTGAAATAGAATGAGGTAGTTATACAAGCTGTGGTAGTCTATATCCCTAATGTAATAAGTTATTATTCCTAAATTAGCATAATTATTTTTCAACAGTAACACTATACATAGGTAAGTCTCATTGTTCCATCTATAGGCTATATATAGGCTACCCTGTCCTATAGCTAATGTTATGATACAACGACCCTTCTCCATGGATAACATTCTTGCTAATACCAGCACCACACATTCATCTCCTTGATATATGCTGTAGCATTAGGGTAGATTCTTCATACATGTTATAATATGGCTGTCATTCTACTCCCTATTTCCTCCCACATAGTCTCATCAGATAATAGATAGGCCATACGGAAGCTACCCATTCACCATATGATGCTAATTATTTCCTTCCACTTCCCTCAATGGACTGATTCCTAAATAGAAGGAGGACTGACTCCGTATAGACTAGAAAGGACTGACTCCCTATATGGAGACTAGAGAAGACTGACTCTCTATATGGAAACTAAAGAGAGGACTGACTCTCTATATGGGGACTAGAAAGGACCGACTCCCTATATGGAGACCAGAGAGGACTGACTCCCTATATGGAGACTAGAGAGGACTGACTCTCTATATGGAGACTAGAGAGGACTGACTCCCTATATGAAGACTAGAGAGGACTGACTCCCTATATGAAGACTAGA
This sequence comes from Oncorhynchus mykiss, assembly GCF_013265735.2. Lineage (NCBI taxonomy): Eukaryota > Metazoa > Chordata > Actinopteri > Salmoniformes > Salmonidae > Oncorhynchus > Oncorhynchus mykiss. The sequence goes on from NC_048569.1 coordinate 87,941,665, forward strand.
GAGGACTGACTCCTTATATGGAGACTAGAGAGGACTGACTCAGAGAGAGAGAGCACGAGAGAACAGAGATCTGTGTGAGATGTAAACAAAGGTTTAGGGCCTGACAATCTTATAACTCAGGATTCAGGGTTTGGTTAGAAAAAAGACAAAGGAGAGCTTCCCAGCATGGGTCCATTTTCAAAGTGAATATATATTATTATCACGCTTACTCGTCCGTTCATGCATCTGAGATTTAATAGTTAAAATATTGCTTCCCTTAGAGGCAATGAAGAGAAGAAAGGAGGATGCCTGAGGAAAAGTGTGCAGAATAGATTACATGTTAAAAGAGGAGAGGATGCCTGAGGAGAAGTGTGCAAAGAAGAGGAGAGAGGATTGGACAGGAGTCCAAAGGAGAGGAGAGAGGATTGGACAGGAGTCCAAAGGAGAGGAGAGAGGAGAAGACAGGAGTGCAAAGGAAAGGAGAGAGGATTGGACAGGAGTCCAAAGGAGAGGAGAGAGGATTGGACAGGAGTCCAAATGAGAGGAGATAGGAGAGGACAGGAGTGCAAAGGAGAGGAGAGGACAGGAGTGCAAAGGAGAGGAGAGGACAGGAGTGCAAAGGAGAGGAGAGGACAGGAGTGCAAAAGAGAGGAGAGGACAGGAGTGCAGAGGAGAGGAGAGAGGAGAGGAGAGGACAGGAGTGCAAAGGATAGGAGATAGGAGAGGACAGGAGTGCAAAGGAGAGGAGAGAGGAGAGAACAGGGCAAAGAGGGTATAGGTACAGTGAACCTGACTGAGTGTAAAAAAACACAAGGAAGCCCCTGTCTGTTCTTGTCCGTAACATGTCTGTTGAACATAACTCCTGTTCCTTCCTCTAACACACCCTTTAAACCAACATCTCTCGCCTTTCCCTGTCCCTCTAACAATCTAGGTGCCGCAGTCTACTTAACCCACCCGCTACAGGGGTTCCTGTTCTTTTCTGTAGTGGCTGTTGTTGTGTTTCAACTAGAGGTCGACCGATTAATCGGAATGGCCGATTAATTAGGGAAAATTTCAAGTTTTCATAACAATCGGAAATCGGTATTTTTGGGCGCCGATTTGTCGATTTATTATTGTTTTTTTACACCTTTATTTAATCTTTACTTAACTTGGCAAGTCAGATAAGAACACATTCTTATTTTCAATGACGGCCTAGAAACGGTGGGTTAACTGCCTCGTTCAGGGGCAGAACGACAGATTTTCACCTTGTCAGCTCGGGGATCCAATCTTGCAACCTTACAGTTAACTAGTCCAACGCAATAACGACCTGCCTCTCTCGTTGCACTCCACAAGGAGACTGACTGCCTGTTACGCAAATGCAGAAAGCCAAGTTAAGTTGCTAGCTAGCATTAAACTTGTCTTATTAAAAACAATCAATCATAATCACTAGTTAACTACACATGGTTGATGATATTAATAGATATTATCCTGCGTTGCATATAATCTGACTGAGCATACAAGTATCTGACTGAGCGGTGGTAGGCAGAAGCAGGCGCGTAAACATTCATTCAAACAGCACTTTCGTGCCTTTTGCCAGCAGCTCTTCGTTGTGCTTCAAGCATTGCGCTGTTTATGACTTCAAGCCTATCAACTCCCGAGATGAGGCTGGTGTAACCGAAGTGAAATGGCTGGCTAGTTAGAGCGCGCTAATAGCGTTTCAAACGTCACTCGCTCTGAGCCTTGGGGTGGTTGTTTCCCTTGCCCTGCTTCCATGTGGTGGCTGTTGTCCTTGTGTTGCTGGTTCGAGCCCAGGGAGGAGCGAGGAGAGACGGAAGCTATACTGTTACACTGGCAATACTAAAGTGACTATAAGAACATCCAATAGTCAAAGGTTAATGAAATACAAATGGTATAGAGGGAAATAGTCCTATAATTCCTATAATAACTACAACCTAAAACTTCTTACCTGGGAATATTGAAGACTCATGTTAAAAGGAACCACCAGCTTGTTCTCATGTTCTGAGCAAGGAACTGAAACGTTAGCTTTCTTACAAAGCACATATGGCACTTTTATTTTCTTCTCCAACACTTTGTTTTTGCATTATTTAAACCAAATTGAACATGTTTCATTATTTACTTGAAGCTAAATAGATTTTATTGATGTATTATATTAAGTTAAAATAAGTGTTCATTCAGTATTGTTGTAATTGTCATTATTACAAATACATTTTAAAAAACGAAATAAAAACGGCTGATTAATCGGTATCGGCTTTTTTGGTCCTCCAATAATCGGTATCGGCGTTGAAAAATCATAATCGGTCGACCTCTAGTTTCAACAGCCCAATGTTTCCCTTTCAGCTGTGATGGATAAGGTGGCCCATCAGAGAGGACTGGCCCTGATGAAACCGTGGAGAGGATCATGGGTGTGGGGGCTCTGGGAGGGTTGGCTTTAGCCTGCTACTGGATTAATTATTTACAGGTGTTGACACTGTTAATTTCTCTCAGTACAACCAAAGGCAGTTAGAGAAAGGTCTTGATGCTCTCATTCACTACCCTACTACAGAGCATAGTAACACTATGTCACCACCCTACTACAGAGCATAGTAACACTATGTCACACCCTACTACAGAGCATAGTAACACTATGTCACACCCTACTACAGAGCATAGTAACACCATGTCACCACCCTACTACAGAGCATAGTAACACTGTCACTACCCTACTACAGAGCATAGTAACACTGTCACTACCCTAATACAGAGCATAGTAACACTATGTCACTACCCTAATACAGAGCATAGTAACACTATGTCACTACCCTATTACAGAGCATAGTAACACTATGTCACTACCCTACTACAGAGCATAGTAACACTATGTCACTACCCTACTACAGAGCATAGTAACACTGTCACCACCCTACTACAGAGCATAGTAACACCATGTCACCACCCTACTACAGAGCATAGTAACACTATGTCACCACCCTACTACAGAGCATAGTAACACTGTCACCACCCTACTACAGAGCATAGTAACACTATGTCACCACCCTACTACAGAGCATAGTAACACTATGTCACCACCCTACTACAGAGCATAGTAACACTGTCACTACCCTACTACAGAGCATAGTAACACCATGTCACCACCCTACTACAGAGCATAGTAACACTATGTCACACCCTACTACAGAGCATAGTAACACTGTCACTACCCTACTACAGAGCATAGTAACACTGTCACTACCCTACTACAGAGCATAGTAACACTGTCACTACCCTACTACAGAGCATAGTAACACCATGTCACTACTGGGGGATGAAGGGACATTATTGAGAATTCTATAAAAGGGATAAAGTTGTTTTATTTGGATCTATTCTGCATGGAAAACAATGGAGGAAGAGAAGGCTGCTCGTGACTGAATTAGAGTTTGTGTGTTTGTGAGATGTAGACTGACAGAGAGATTGCTAAACAACCATTTTCAGGTCTTGCCATAGATTTAATCTAACTGCACTGTCCAATTTTCAGTAGCTATTACAGTGAGAAAAAATACCATGCTCTTGTTTGAGGAGAGTGCACAACAACAAAACACTTTTATCATAGAAACTAGTTTGATACATTCACCTCTGAAGGTAAATAATGTACTTACATTCAGTAAACTTGCTCTGATTTGTCATTCTGAGGGTCCCAGAGATAAAAGGTAGCATAGTTTTGTTTGATAAAATCAATGTTTATATTCAAATGATGGAACTGGGAAGACTTGATACAAAATATAGTGTAGTAATGTAATTCTTCACTGAATCAGTCTGAAACTTTGTACACACACTGCTGTTTTTTGAAAACTCATGTTTTGTCGGTGTGTCTGTGTGTGTTGTGAGAGCGAGAGTGTGTGTCTCTCCAGCACTTTCATTGGTGCACAGTGTCTAAACCTCTAGCAGTGTCTAAACTTCTCTCAGTGATTCCACACAGCCCCATGGCTTCCACACAACATTACCTTTGGCTTGGCTGGCTCTGCGTCCTGCTAAAAGAGGGGATTCAATATGATCTGTCTCCAGTGTGGATTCTCATCTTCACATGTGGTCTAATACACCACTAACCTCCCTGTCACATCGGCTCAAATTGCATCAGCTGAAATTGCTTCAGCAAAAGCCAATTATTTTCAATTGCAGCACGTTGGGATGGTTAGACACTGAGCTGTGGAGGCCCCTGGTAGCTACACTAGCTAACACGTTAGCAATGTGGCAAAATCAACCGCTAAGTGAAAACTGTGAGGAAATCCAATTGCATTTCTAATCATCATCTTTTGCATGTTTAAGAGAAGTGTAAATAGGGCCTCCCGGGTGGCGAAGTGGTTAAGGTCGCTGTACTGCAGCGCCAGCTGTGCCACCAGAGACTCTGGGTTCGCGCCCAGGCTCTGTTGTAACCGGCCGCGACCGGGAGGTCCATGGGGCGACGCACAATTGGCCTAGCGTCGTCCGGGTTAGGGAGGGGTTGGCCGGTTAGGGAAGGGTTGGTGTATATCAAGACAAGACAACTCCCTAACCCGGACGACACTAGGCCAATTGTGCGTCGCCCCATGGACCTCCCCTGTGGCGGGACGGGCGCAGTGCGCGCCAACCAAGGTTGCCAGGTGCACAGTGTTTCCTCCGACACACAAGCAGTGCGGCTGGCTTCCGGGTTGGATGCGCACTGTGTTAAGAAGCAGTGCGGCTTGGTTGGGTTGTGTATCGGAGGACGCATGACCTTCAACCTTTGTCTCTCCCGAGCCCGTACGGGAGTTGTAGCGATGAGACAAGATAGTAGCTACTAAACAATTGGACACCATGAAAAAGGGGTAAAAAGAAAAAAAAAGAGAATACACTCTTAGGAAGGTGCTATGAACATGAAATTGTTATTCGTCTGTGCCCACCCTTTGAAGAACCATTTTTGGTTCCACCTGGAACCCTCCTCCTATAGCCAAAGAACCCTTTTGGAAACCATATATTTCTAAGAGTGCATTTCATTTGGGAACACATTGTTATGTTACCTCACATCCTCTTAGAGAGAGACAGTGGAGGCCTTCTGAAATAAACTGACAGTTATCAGGACTTGTTTCAGAAATGCAATGCACACACTCATGCACACGCACACACAGACACACGGACACACACAGGTGAGGCCACAGTTTGTTTGGGCACATAAATGGCCGGCTGTGAGTGGTTTGCAGTGCTGTCCATGTCTGCTTCCTCTTTTGTGTTCTACACAAGTGAAAGGCTTTTAACTATCTACATGCAGAACACTTACCAATATGCACCTGTTTGTGCACATTTTCCATAAACATCATGCAATTATCCTTTTATAGGATTCAAGAACATAGTGAACCATGGAAGAGGCCCCACTCTCACAAAATACCATCACCAGTGAATTCAGCAAATGCAGCAGGATTGTTACAAAATGATCGTGATCAGAATGAGAAACAAACACATGTTACAGTAACAAACACTTAGAGCTGCCTACAACAGCATGAAACAACTCCTTTCCCCTTCCATCTGAATACACTTCAGCCCCAATAAAATATTCATTCTAGAGGAGTTCGCTGAAGATGATATGTTCTATCTATCTATCTATCTATCTATCTATCTATCTATCTATCTATCTATCTATCTGTCTGTCTGTCTGTCTGTCTGTCTGTCTGTCTGTCTGTCTGTCTGTCTGTCTGTCTGTCTGTCTGTCTGTCTGTCTGTCTGTCTGTCTACCCTCCATTTATCCACCTCTCCATCTATCCACCCCTCCATCTATCCATCTATCCACCCCTCAATCTATCTACCCTTACATCAATCCATCTATCCACCCCTTATCTATCCACCCTCCATCTATCCACCCATCCATCTATCCACCCTCCATCTATCCACCCCTCCATCTATCCACCCCTCCATCTATCCACCCCTCCATCTACCCACCCATCCAACTATCCATATATCCACCCCTCCATCTATCAACCCCTCCATCTGCCCATCTATCCACCCCTCCATCTACCCATCTGTCCATCTACCCATCTACCCATCTGTCCACCCCTCCAACTACCCATATATCCACCCCTCCACTACCCATATATCCACCCCTCCAACTACCCATCTATCCACCCCTCCAACTACCCATCTGTCCACCCCTCCAACTACCCATCTGTCCACCCCTCCAACTACCCATCTATCCACTCTCCATCTATCAATCTATCCACCCCTCCATCTATCCACCCCTCCATCTATCCACCCCTCCATCTATCCACCCCTCTATCTATCCATCTTTCCACCCCTCCATCTATTCATCTATCCACCTTCCACCCCTCCATCTATTCATCTATCCACCTTCCATCTATCCATCTATCAATCTATCCACCCCTCCATCTATCCACCCCTCTATCTATCCATCTATCCACCCCTCTATCTATCCATCTATCCACCCCTCTATCTATCCATCTATCCACCCCTCCATCTATCCACCCCTCCATCTATCCATCTTTCCACCCCTCCATCTATCCATCTATCAATCTATCCACCCCTCCATCTATCCATCTTTCCACCCCTCCATCTATCCATCTTTCCATCTATCCACCCCTCCATCTATCCATCTTTCCACCCCTCCATCTATCCATCTTTCCATCTATCCACCCCTCCATCTTTCCATCTATCCACCCCTCCATCTATCCACCCCTCCATCTATCCATCTATCCATCTTTCCACCCCTCCATCTATCCTCCCCTCCATCTATCCATCTATCCATCTTTCCATCTTTCCACCCCTCCATCTATCCTCCCCTCCATCTATCCATCTTTCCACCCCTCCATCTATCCATCTTTCCATCTATCCACCCCTCCATCTATCCATCTTTCCATCTATCCACCCCTCCATCTATCCATCTTTCCACCCCTCCATCTATCCACCCCTCCATCTATCCATCTTTCCACCCCTCCATCTATCCATCTTTCCATCTATCCACCCCTCCATCTATCCATCTATCCATCTATCCATCTTTCCATCTATCCACCCCTCCATCTATCCACCCCTCCATCTATCCACCCTCCATCTATCCACCCCTCCATCTATCCATCTTTCCACCCCTCCATCTATCCATCTTTCCATCTATCCACCCCTCCATCTTTCCATCTATCCATCTTTCCATCTATCCATCTATCCATCTATCCATCTTTCCATCTATCCACCCCTCCATCTATCCACCCCTCCATCTATCCACCCTCCATCTATCCACCACTCCATCTATCCACCCCTCCACTGTTTTTCTCTTTTCCCAACCCCGCTGAAGCATGGAACAATCCTTCTTTCAGCCAAGGCCTTTATTCCTGGGAAAAGCTTATGGATCTTAATTGTATTACTGTGTGAGCCTTGCAGCGGGAGCAGAAGAACCTGGGAAAGGCTGACTGAGAAATGGAATTTTGATTTAATGAAAGGGAGCCATAATCCCTGCATGGCACTCCTGAGGTGATTCTCTCTACGAGTGAACACCACGCATTACCACGGTAACGGGATCACAGTGTAGTGGGAGGGGGAGGAGGGAAGAGAGTTGGGGAGAGGAGAGGGAGGAGAGAAGAGAGTTGGAGAGAGTAGAGGGAGGGAGGAGAGAAGAGAGTTGGGGAGAGGAGAGGAGAGGGAGGGAGGAGAGAAGAGAGGGAGCAGAGGAAAGAGGGAGGAGAGTGGGAGGGAGAGGAGAGAGGGAGGGAGGTGAGAGGGAGGAGAGTGGGTGGGAGAGGAGAGGGAGGAGGGGAGAAAGGGAGGAGTTTGAGAGGGGGAGGGGAGAGGGAGGAGAGTGGGTGGGAGAGGAGAGGGAGCGGGGGAGAAAGGGAGGAGAGTTAGAGGGGGAGGGGGAGGGGAGAGAGGGAGGAGAGTTGGGGGAGGAAAGAGGGACTACGGAAGAGAGAAGGTAAGAGGAGAGAGTGAGAGAAAGGGTGAGAGGATAAAAGGAGGACAGGAAGGGGAAAGTAGGGGGAGGGAAGTGTTGTCAGAGGAAAGAGGAAATATTGGGAGAGAGAAGATGGAGAGAATAGAGAAAAGATGGAGAGAGGATAGAGAGAATAGAGAAAAGATGGAGAGGATAGAGAGAATAGAGAAAAGATGGAGAGAGGATAGAGAGAATAGAGAAAAGATGGAGAGAGGATAGAGAGAATAGAGAGAATAGAGAAAAGATGGAGAGGATAGAGAGAATAGAGAAAAGATGGAGAGAGGATAGAGAGAATAGAGAGAATAGAGAAAAGATGGAGAGGATAGAGAGAATAGAGAAAAGATGGAGAGAGCATGCCAAAAAATAAAGAAGGGGCAAAAGGAGAGGATATGGTGATTATTCCTCAATGCATCAGTCTCTCCCCCTTGAACACAGACCTGTTGTTCAGTGGTCTTTCAGTTGGTCTCTGGGCCCGCCTGGGGAGCAGGGTGACCGCTATAGGCTTGAACTCTAAGATTAATGCTGTCCCCCTGTCCCTTACATGAGTTCTACACTACAAAGGCCTCCCCTTCATTTAGGGTTTAGGACCCCCACCCATTGGCACAGATATGGGCGACAGACAAGACAAAAGACCAACATCAGAAGTTAAAACCGCTACCCTGAAGGCGGCCCCCTTTGAAAACTCTTCCTGTCTTTATTGACTCCTCCCTCTACCCAGGAAACACTTGACCTGACACTGTGGTTACCAAGACTACCGTGTGTTGTTCCCACTCCTACGAAAGACAGCTTCTACATGTCCCTCACATATAAGCTTTTAGAAATCGTTTATTTTAAGTCTCTCTGCATAAGTTTATTTGAACATTCTGTTAGCAGAATTAAGTGTGATGATGACACCTGATTATTCAAAAACAATGCCTGACAAAAAATATATTTGGTTTAAAGCTCCTCTCTCTCCTTCTCTCATCCCCCTCTCTCTCCACATTGACACCCACCCCCCACCCCCCCCCCCCCTCTCTCTCCTCTCTTTTACACAAAACATTCAACACCTAATCCTTCATGTCCTCTAAAAGTTATTCCAAGACTCACTGAAGCAAATTAAATCATTTTAACAGCAACCTCAAGTCATTTTCCCCCAGCTCTTCCAGGTGGTCTACTAAGAGAGAGAGAAAGAAACTCCTTGACTTTGTCCACAATTTTTTGTGTTACAAAGTAGGATTAAAATGGATTTGTCATATTTTTGCCAACGATCTACACAAAACACTCTGTAATGTCAAAGTGGAAGGAAAATTCTAACATTTGTAAAAATAAATATATATACTAACAATAAAACACTAATATATCTTGATAAGATAAGTATTCAACCCCTTGAGTCAATACATGTTAGAATCACCTTTGGCAGCGACTACAGCTGAGTCTTTCTGGGTAAGTCTCTAAGAGCTGTGAGTGTTTCTGGGTAAGTCTAAGACTTTCCACACCTGGATTGTACAATATTTACCTATTATTATTCTCTAAATTCTTCATCTCTGTCAAATTGGTTCTTAATCATGACTAAACAACTATTTTCAGGTCTTTCCATAGATTTAAGCAGATTTAAGTCAAAACTGTAACTCTGACAACCTGTTTGAGGATATATTTCAACAGTTCTTAAAATTGTAAAACATCAAAATATTAATCATTTAATCATTCTTAAAGTATGTTTTAGAGGTCAACAACATTTGACAACTTTGTAATCTCCCGTTTTAAACACAATTATTGAAAAAACATTTTTTGCTCACATTCACTTCCTGGTTTTCAATCATTTAAATGGGTTTACAAAAAAACATGGAAGTCCAATAATGAAAACCACATGATCATTTTAGTAAATGGCATTGGTTGAAATGATAAAATATGCCAAGCAAAATTCATGTTTAACTTCATTTAAAATTGGTTGTCAAAATATAGCTCAACCGCCTGGTTGAGCTGCCTGATAAAGGGTTAATCCATTTTAAATTCAGGTTGTAAGGGGTGTGAATACTTTATGAAGGCACTATAGACTTACAGACAGACATAGATTGTCAAGTATACTCCCTCTCTGGCCCCTAGGTCATCAGGCTGGTTGAGCTGTAAAGGGTTAATCCATTTTAAATTCAGGTTGTAACCAAACAAAAAAACAGCAAGAGATCAGAGCAATATCTATACAGATGGAGGATCTTAATTTGAGCCAGTTTACTACAGCAGGAAAAGAATCCTGCAGCAACAGGAAATCTGAATTATTATGTGGATTATAATTCATTGACATTTTTTGTAGGGGTTAATACATTTTTCATTAAGGTAAATCAAGTCTGACATTTTAAAGTGGAAACTACAAACTTTAGGAGCTTTTTTTAACCTTGGATACACTACAACTTTTCAGCAACAAAAGAGTGACTAAATGAAGATCCTACATCTGTAAGTACTTACTGTAATTGCAATAGAACGTCGGCGCATAATTGTACCATTTTGACTCATCAAAAGTCAAGCTACAAGTCAACATCCTTGATATGCCACATACAAACACACATGGTCTCAGTGTCCATCTTGTCAAATGAAAGCCATCTTTAGAGCCCCTCTTTCTGCAAGAAGCTCTCATAGGCTATGTGAGCTGAAAATGCTTCAGCATTAACAAATAACCTATCAATTAACTTCCACTTCCCTGTCCACCAATAACATCTTGAAGACAAATAATGAAGCACTTTTCATTCATTCACCAGCCCTGAAAGTCTCTGAGGTAAATGGTGTTAATAGCAGAGTAATAGCTAGGTGGCACTTGGGTCTGTGTTCCTAATCACACCCTTTTCCCTATATAGTGCACTACCTTAAACCAGGAGTCTGGATAAAAGTAGTGCACTATGTAGGGAATAGGCTGACATTTACGACGCATGCAGGGAGCGATTGTGTATCAGTATGTATGTTGGCCACAGCTAATGCAGACAGGGAAGAATGAATTTGGCTAATTGAACTTGGAGATAATTGGGTGTCCAGATTGAGGGAGCATGGCAGATGGGGGCTTCAGTGAATACAGAGCACCCTCTCTCTAATGGCATGCCGTTGGAAGGATAATGACCTCGCAGAGAGAAGACCTCCTGCGTGTGTAGGATCCTAATGCTGTGGTTCCCAAAAAGTTTTAGTCACTGTACCACCAACTGAATTACCCCCTTATACATTTTACCAGTAAGGCTATGGTCTCATGAGTCTTCTCAAGTACCCTCTGTGGATAGACCAAGTACCCCCAGGGGTCCTAGTACCCACTGTGGATAGGCCAACTACCCCCAGGGGTCCTAGTACCCACTGTGGATAGGCCAACTACCCCCAGGGGTCCTAGTACCCACTGTGGATAGACCAACTACCCCCAGGGGTCCTAGTACCCACTGTGGATAGGCCAACTACCCCAGGGGTCCCCAGTACCCACTGTGGATAGGCCAACTACCCCCAGGGGTCCTAGTACCCACTGTGGATAGGTCAACTACCCCCAGGGGTCATAGTACCCACTGTGGATAGACCAACCAACTACCCCCAGGGGTCCTAGTACCCACTGTGGATAGACCAACCAACTACCCCCAGGCGTCCTAGTACCCACTGTGGATAGACCAACCAACTACCCCCAGGGGTCCTAGTACCCACTGTGGATAGACCAACCAACTACCCCCAGGGGTCCTAGTACCCACTGTGGATAGACCAACCAACTACCCCAGGGGTCCCCAGTACCCACTATGGATAGACCAACTACCCCCAGGGGTCCCCAGTACCCCTGGTTGGGAACCACTGTTCTAATGTGTGCAGGATTGTAATGGTGGCTAAGGTCACTATGTGACCAGAGTATGTCTGGAATGTGTCTGGGTCCAGAACATAGGTGTTATATGAAACATACATTAGTCTCGCATCAGAAAGAAAGTTGCTGTACAATTTATACAAAGTTATGAGCAAGAGTTACTTTTCAGTACAATGTCCACAAATACAAACACATTTTACTTGGCCCAAGCCCAACCATTATACTGTGTCTTGGAGAACTGAACACTGATATGACTTCTCTCACTGAAGTCAAATAACTTATATGTTTGCTCTTTAAGGTGAATTAGAGAAACACCTAAAGGATGAAAGTGTTACTTTCAACTAAACAGAAAGCAAAGAATAAAACTCGATTTTTCTTTCAAAGCATATCTTATATGAAGAAAGAAAAACAGCCCAAGGGATATGTGTTTGAAGATTTCATTTGGAAATATCTGAGGTATTTCAACCTCTATATTGTATTATTTATGTGGCCAGTCCAGTATTGTCTTTGGAGTTTTCCTTTGATGTTGTGTGCCACTTGATCGCCGTGCCGAGTTTAATATTTATTGAGGGCTTGCCAATATTTCTCCTCTCATCACTGTATTCTCCCTCAAGCTATGATCTCTATGGTACAGCTCTCATTAGCTACATATGACCCCTGCTGGGATAGCCAGGTATCAGTGAGCAGAGAGGTTCATTTGACCTGAACTAGCCCGCTATGGATTGTTCACTTTTCACTCACAATGCCTTTATGACCATTTACATACTTCTTTCTCAGTATTATTCTTTTGAAATCCTACAATTTTTCACAAAAGAAACGTACAGGAAAGAGCTATCAATTTCTGCTCTGCTCTCCGTTCCTCTCGCTGCAGCTGAATACTGTGCTAGACGCTTAAACATAATCTACAAAGTACACACCTTCCTTGGCCATGCTAAAGTGTGCTCAAGGTAAATCAAAAATAATATTCCCTCTTGTATGTATTTACTCGATGGCTGCAGCTTGAAACACGTATTTAGAGCCATCAGCAGTTTCAACTCGAACAGTCAGAACCACTTTACAACCTAAGAATGGATTTCCATGTAAACACATGGCTTCCACCTCTTTCAACTCCCTCTACTAAATCTGGCCGAATAAAATAACCTCAAAATGCTTTGAGCTCATAGACAAATCATATACAGGGTTGCTAAAGCGTGATAGAGCGGTCATCACAGATAATCTTGTGAATTACACTACATTTAAATAATCTGCCTTTGGGTTTAAATTAAAGTTTAAATAGTTGAAATACAGATTATACCAGGGGAAAGTGTAGATTTAATACCCTGTTAAAAGCTGGTCTAATGCTAACCCCCTTAATCAGAATCACCCCAAAACCTCTCTAAATCTCTCTTTAATTATTCACCAAGCCACAGACTTTTCACCGTCCTCGGGGAGAGAGGGTCGGCACCGACGGCACGCCAGGGAAAGCATGGTGACAGAGCTTGCACCAGTCCTCTGGAGTAACAGTGGCACTCTGTGCCCACAGAGCCTCTGACCACTGAGGCAGCCAGCCGGAAAAACGATAAACAGCGTAGGGCTGCAAGGTCCTCAAAGGAGCATTCAAAGGAGCATTCCACGAAAGTTCTACAATTTGTCTAATATGTGACTCGTTTCAGGAAACTAGGTGTATGTCACATGTCACTACTATACAGGAGCGACATTTGAACGTAAACATTTTCCTTCTGGAACATGTGAACTTTCATGTGCCTTAATTAATAACAAACTTGTATTTCATCCATAAATACGAACACAATTGTTCAATTACGAGCCTAGTTGGTTTAGCCACTGAAAAAGGCAGGAGCCTTCCCGCTAGCCATGATTGGCTGAGATAATGGTTGGGCTGGACATGCTGGGAGATAAGTTTGGATTGGCTGCCTTGTAGCATGCTTCTGTCTATAATGTGAGCTGCTCAGTATGTGTTGATAGTCCTTTCTACCGAATCGTTTTTTAAAGATATAACGTTAGCCATCGAGAACTACAAAGTTTTTGCTACTTTTGTCAACATTGAGAACATTGATGCCCTGAGTTTAGCAGGCGCTATCGACAGATCAGTTGGAAAAAGTGATGGCCTACTTTCTGCACACGCACGGTCAGTGTGAAACGGAGTGAATTGACAAAATGCTGGCCAAGCAAGATGTAGCTACAAACAAAATGGAGTTAAATGGTTCCAGTCTGCCGTGAAGTGTTCACCGATGTATATGGGTAAGAGTCTAGCTACATTTTCTGATTTGTTTCATATAGTGTCAGAAAGTCGTTTTTACTGCAAATTAAAGCATACTGTTAGTTATTTAGCATACGTTAGCTAGCTGGCTCGATAGCTAACGTTACATGCATGATCTGTGTAGTAACATTATTCGAATCAGGTACCATTTGCATGCTAGTTATAGCCTGATGTTAGCTAGCTAGAATTGAACTTAGTTTGTTAGCTTTAGCTACCTGCGGATTCATACTACAGCTATGACAATGTTTGTATTGGTAGTAGTATGAGTTGGGATTATGCCGGTTCATTGTTTAGCTAGCTAGCTAGCTACCTAGCTAGCTACATGTCTAAACAAAGACTCCACTCCTGCCGGATTATTACATGACCCATCAAGTTCACCAGGTGTGTCTCGTTATTACGGCCATCTACTGTGTTTCATGAACACGTCTAGACAATAGTGACCCATCCACAGCTAGATGTGGCTGGGGGGAGGTTATAGCATTTCCTTCACATGACCCATCAATTTAGACAAGTGTGTCGGGTAAGCATTATCTAATAATTATAAAATATTTTTATCTGGACGCTGTCTGTTTTTGATATAGCTACTATGTAAGTAACCACTTCACTGTATCGTTTACACCTCTGTATCCTGCATGTGACAAATAACATTTTATTTGATATAGAGTGTGTTTACCACATGGCCTAACATGTAAATCCTTAAAGAGATGGGTGGGGCTAAGGCTTAAGAGGGTGTGAACGATGCTGAATGGGTGTCGACAAAGAAGAGCTCTCCAGTAGGTGTACCAAAACACTCAAGGGACATTTTCTCAAAAGTGCAGTTATAAGTTTATCAAATTTCAAAGCAGATTTCCTTCCCTATCGTTCCTCAACTACAGTGTATGATATACCATTTTCTAGCTCTGAGTCGCTACTTTTATCCAAAGTAAAAAACACAATTTCAAATTTTGCTACAGTACATAAGACCGAATCGAGGCGGTCGGACACATATGTATTGATTACTGTGATGTGATGCATCAAGACAGTCGTGAAGAGAGCACGACAAAACCTTTTCCCCTCAGGAGACCGAAAAGATTGGGCACCCAGACCCAAAAAACTGCTACAGCTGCACCATCGAGAGCAGTTGCATCTCTGCCTGGTATGCCAACTGCACGGCATCTGACCGTAAGGGGCTACAGAGGGTAGTGTGTACAGCCCAGTACGTCACTGGAGCCAAGCTTCCTGCCACCCAGGACCTCCATAATAGGCGGTGTCAGAGGAAAGCTCATAAAATTGTCAGACTCCAGTCACCCAAGTCATAGACTGTTTTCTCTGCTACCGCACGGCAAGCGGTACCGGAGCGCCAAGTCTAGGACCAAAAAGGCTCCTTAACAGCTTCTACCCACAAGCCATAAGACTGTTGAACAATTGATCAAATGGCCACCGGACTATTTACATTGACCCCCCCTCCATTTGTTTTGAACACTGCTGCTACTCACTGTTTAATATCTATGGATAGTCACTTCACCCCTACCTACATGTACAAATTACCTCTAACCTGTCACCCCCGCACACTGACTCGGTACTCGTACCCCCTGTATATAGCTTCGTTATTGTTATTTTATTGTGTTACTTTTTATAATTTTTTACTTTAGTTTATTTGGTCAATATTTTCTGCACTGTTGGTTAAGGGCTTGTACTTAACCAACTGCACTGTTGCAAGCAAGCATTTCACGGTGAGGTCTACACTTGTTGTATTTGGCGTATGTGACAAATAAAGTTTGATTTGATGTTAGTGGAATGCTACAGTACATAAGACTGAATCGAGGCGGTCGGTCACATATGTTTTGATTATGCATAAGGCTTACCAGCCAAACCCGGAAGACGCTGGGCCAATTGTGCACTGCCATTATGGGACTCCAAATCATGGACGGTTGTGATACAGCCTGGATTCGAACCAGGGTGTCTCTAGTGATGCCTAAAGCACTGAGATGCAGTGCCTTAAACTGTTGCACCACTCGGCTGGTCCATCAGATCAGATTAAATCCTATGAACCTCGGCGGTCGAGCTGAGAGAATAGTTTCACAAAAACAGTCAGTCTGTGGGGGCCTTGTGGGGGCCTTGTGGGGGGGCCCTGTGGGGGCCTTTAAGTCTTTCATGCTTCTTTTCCGCCTCAGATTAAAGGCTGCCTCTTTAATGTATGTAAACAAGGATGTTTAACTAAGCTAATCACACTCCCTGTTATTCGCTTAGTTAAAACAACTCTCTTCAGGTGATTAGTGTACCCTCTATTTGCATCATATTTCCGGCTCTCACAGTTCAGTACTATCAATATGTGTTAGACATGGTCACAGTTCAGTACTATCAATATGTTGTAGACATGGTCACAGTTCAGTACTATCAATATGTGTTAGACATGGTTGGAAATGCTGATGCCAGGTGGAAGGGTTGAGAGGTGAGGAGGGGAGAGAGGTGAGGAGGGGAGAGAGGTGAGGAGGGGAGAGAGGTGAGGAAGGGAGAGAGGTGAGGAAAGGAGAGAGGTGAGGAAGGGAGAGAGGGGAGAGGGTTGAGGAGGGGAGAGGGTTGGGGAGAGGGTTGAGGAGGGGAGAAGGTTGAGAAGGGGAGAGGGTTGAGAAGGGGAGAGAGGGGAGAGAGGTGAGGAGGTGAGGAGGGGAGAGGAGGGGAGAGAGGTGAGGAGGGGAGAGGGAGGAGGAGCGGAGAGAGTAGAGAGGTGAGGAGAAGTATGAGGTGAGGAGAGTGGAGGAGGGGAGGGGAGAGGGGAGAGAGGTGAGGAGAAGTATGAGGTGGGGGAGGGGAGAGGGTAGAGAGGGGTGAGAAGGGGAGAGAGGTGAGGAGGGGAGAGAGGTGAGGAGGGGAGAGAGGTGAGGAGGGGAGAGAGGTGAGGAGGGGAGAGGGAGGAGGAGCGGAGAGAGGGGAGAGAGGTGAGGAGAAGTATGAGGTGGGGGAGGGGAGAGGGTAGAGAGGTGAGGAGAAGTTTGAGGTGGGGGGAGGGGAGAGGGTAGAGAGGTGAGGAAGAGTATAAGGTGAGGAGAGGGGAGGGGAGAGAGGTGGGGGAGAGAGGGGAGGAGGGGAGAGGGTAGAGTGGTGAGGAGAAGTATGTGGTGACGAGGGGGAGGAGGAGAGATGGTAGAGAGGTGAGGAGGAGTATGAAGTGAGGAGGGGGAGGAATGGAGAGGGGAGAGAGGTGAGAAGTATGAGGTGAGGAGAGTGGAGGAGGAGAGGGGAAAGGGGAGAGAGGTGAGGAGAAGTATGAGGTGGGGGAGGGGAGAGGGTAGAGAGGTGAGGAAGAGTATAAGGTGAGGAGAGGGGAGGGGAGAGAGGTAGGGGAGAGAGGGGAGGAGGGGAGAGGGTAGAGTGGTGAGGAGAAGTATGTGGTGACGAGGGGGAGGAGGGGAGAGGGGGGAGGAGGAGAGATGGTAGAGAGGTGAGGAGGAGTAAGAAGTGAGGAGGTGGAGGAATGGAGAGGGGAGAGAGGTGAGGAGGAGTATGAAGTGAGGAGGGGGGAGGAATGGAGAGGGGAGAGAGTTGAGGAGGAGTATGAAGTGAGGAGGGGGTTGAGGAGGGGAGAGAGGGGAGAGAGGTGAGGAGGAGTATGAGGTGAGGAGAGGGTTGAGGAGGGGAGAGGGGAGAGGAGAAGAGGGGGAGCTAGGCTATTCTTGAAAGCAGAGAGATGTGGGGGAGAGAGGGGAGGAGGGGAGAGGGTAGAGTGGTGAGGAGAAGTATGTGGTGACGAGGGGGAGGAGGGGAGAGGGGGGAGGAGGAGAGATGGTAGAGAGGTGAGGAGGAGTAAGAAGTGAGGAGGTGGAGGAATGGAGAGGGGAGAGAGTTGAGGAGGAGTATGAAGTGAGGAGGGGGTTGAGGAGGGGAGAGAGGGGAGAGAGGTGAGGAGGAGTATGAGGTGAGGAGAGGGTTGAGAAGGTGAGAGAGGTGAGGAGGAGTATGAAGTGAGGAGGGGGTTGAGGAGGGGAGAGAGGGGAGAGAGGTGAGGAGGAGTATGAGGTGAGGAGAGGGTTGAGGAGGGGAGAGGGGAGAGGAGAAGAGGGGGAGCTAGGCTATTCTTGAAAGCAGAGAGATGTGGTGGTTTTCTTGGCCTGATAATGATAGCGGTAGGTAGGGCGGTAAAGGCTGAAATCTCATTTCACGACTCACTGCCATGTTTGGCAAGCCGAGTCAGCAGCGGCAGGTGTCTGGGGAGATGTGGTGCACTGGGCATCGCTAAGGCAACCTGTCCAGGTGGACATCTAATCCCTCCAGATAAGAGGTAACACATAGAAACCGGGGTGGAGCGAGGGAAGGAGGGAGTGGAGAGAGGGAAGGAGGGAGTGGAGAGAGGGAAGGAGGGAGTGGAGGGAGGGAAGGAGGGAGTGGAGGGAGGGAAGGAGGGAGTGGAGAGAGGGAAGGAGGGAGTGGAGAGAGGGAAGGAGGGAGTGGAGAGAGGAAATGAGGGAGTGGAGGGAGGGAAGGAGGGAGTGGAGAGAGGGAAGGAGGGAGTGGAGAGAGGGAATGAGAGAGTGGAGAGGGAATGAGAGAGTGGAGAGAAGGAATGAGAGAGTGGTGAGAGGGAAGGAGAGAGTGGTGAGAGGGAAGGAGAGAGTGGAGAGAGGGAAGGAGAGAGTGGAGAGAGGGAAGGAGAGAGTGGAGAGAGGGAAGGAGAGAGTGGAGAGAGTGGAGAGAGGGAAGGAGGGAGTGGAGAGAGGGAAGGAGGGAGTGGAGAGAGGGAAGGAGAGAGGGAAGGAAGGAGGGGGCGGAACACTAAGCCTGTGTCGCAGGGGCCCTAGCTCATTTGGTTGCTAATGGCTTATTGATCGGAAACACCTTTCTCAAAAGCATTGCCATGACGATGGGTTTAAGATCGTCGGTAACATAAGCCAGCTTCAGACGATGCAGTTAGTTGTTCCTTCCACTTAATTCTGCTGGACAGACGGCTTAACGGGAGATCAATATGGTTCCTTAACCGTCCTTAAGCACCGTCCTGTGTCTCACTCTCCTCTCTCAGTTTACTCTGCACCCCCCTCACTCTCTCACCTCAGAGGCCCTAGGCTCAGAACAACACAGTCTGTTACTGTGAGACCCACTGACTGGCTGCACATCCTCAGTCTGTGAAAATGGGTGTCATGATGAGGTGACATCCTGAGAGAATCTAAAGATAGGAGATGTGAAGGAGAGTAGACAGAACCTTTACTATTAACCTCAAACCAACACACCGCTACTTCCTCCACTGCTTCCAGCTCCTAACATATAAGTCAAAGACTGCATATACAACCACCAGCTTAGCAGGGCCTTGGGGAGTCATTGTCAATAAACCTCAGCTTCAGTGACCGTAACTTCAGCTTTAGTGACCACCAAGAGGCCAGTGCCGTTTGTGAGGCTTTACGACGCCTGAAAGCTGGATCCAGCAGTCCACAAGGCAGGATTTACCGCCAGTCACCTACTCTCAGGAAAGGTGACAACACTTGAACTACGTCACCGTGAATGGGACGAAGTCATATGGCCGAGGCCGCGACGCGGGTACAATGCTGCCATCATTAACCGGCATATAATCGGCCATTACATCATCAGAATAGCCACAGACCATGGCTTTGTGATTTACCTTAGTCACATGATACAGGACGTTTAATGTGGCTCTGTGATTTACCTTAGTCACATGATACAGGACGTTTAATGTGGCTGTGATTTACCTTAGTCACATGATACAGGACGTTTAATGTGGCTCTGTGATTTACCTTAGTCACATGATAAAGGACGTTTAATGTGGCTCTGGGATTTACCTTAGTCACATGATACAGGACGTTTAATGTGGCTCTGGGATTTACCTTAGTCACATGATACAGGACGTATAATGTGGCTCTGTGATTTACCTTAGTCACATGATACAGGACGTTTAATGTGGCTCTGTGATTTACCTTAGTCACATGATACAGGACGTTTAATGTGGCTCTGGGATTTACCTTAGTCACATGATACAGGACGTTTAATGTGGCTCTGTGATTTACCTTAGTCACATGATAAAGGACGTTTAATTGCCTCATATCCCGTTATATACAACCACCTCAGGTCCTTACAGTCCTAGGACACAAAAGTAGACCACCATTTGGTTTATACGCCCACAGAGTTAGGTTTGTGTGAGCTCACCGACCACTGAGGTTTTTACAGTCTTCTCTCTATATACAACCACCTCAGGTCTTTACAGAGTCTTCTCTCTATATACAACCACCTCAGGTCTTTACAGTCTTCTCTCTATATACAACCACCTCAGGTCTTTACAGTCCTCTCTCTATATACAACCACCTCAGGTCTTTACAGAGTCTTCTCTCTATATACAACCACCTCAGGTCTTTAGTCTTCTCTCTATATACAACCACCTCAGGTCTTTAGTCTTCTCTCTATATACAACCACCTCAGGTCTTTACAGTCCTCTCTATATACAACCACCTCAGGTCTTTAGTCTTCTCTCTATATACAACCACCTCAGGTCTTTACAGTCCTCTCTCTATATACAACCACCTCAGGTCTTTAGTCTTCTCTCTAAATACAACCACCTCAGGTCTTTACAGTCCTCTCTCTATATACAACCACCTCAGGTCTTTACAGTCCTCTCTCTATATACAACCACCTCAGGTCTTTACAGTCTTCTCTCTATATACAACCACCTCAGGTCTTTACAGAGTCTTCTCTCTAAATACAACCACCTCAGGTCTTTACAGTCTTCTCTCTATATACAACCACCTCAGGTCTTTACAGTCCTCTCTCTATATACAACCACCTCAGGTCTTTAGTCTTCTCTCTATATACAACCACCTCAGGTCTTTACAGTCCTCTCTCTATATACAACCACCTCAGGTCTTTAGTCTTCTCTCTAAATACAACCACCTCAGGTCTTTACAGTCCTCTCTCTATATACAACCACCTCAGGTCTTTACAGTCCTCTCTCTATATACAACCACCTCAGGTCTTTACAGTCTTCTCTCTATATACAACCACCTCAGGTCTTTACAGAGTCTTCTCTCTAAATACAACCACCTCAGGTCTTTACAGTCTTCTCTCTATATACAACCACCTCAGGTCTTTACAGTCCTCTCTCTATATACAACCACCTCAGGTCTTTACAGTCTTCTCTCTATATACAACCACCTCAGGTCTTTACAGTCCTCTCTCTATATACAACCACCTCAGGTCTTTACAGAGTCTTCTCTCTATATACAACCACCTCAGGTCTTTAGTCTTCTCTCTATATACAACCACCTCAGGTCTTTACAGTCCTCTCTATATACAACCACCTCAGGTCTTTAGTCTTCTCTCTATATACAACCACCTCAGGTCTTTACAGTCCTCTCTCTATATACAACCACCTCAGGTCTTTAGTCTTCTCTCTAAATACAACCACCTCAGGTCTTTACAGTCCTCTCTCTATATACAACCACCTCAGGTCTTTACAGTCCTCTCTCTATATACAACCACCTCAGGTCTTTACAGTCTTCTCTCTATATACAACCACCTCAGGTCTTTACAGTCTTCTCTCTATATACAACCACCTCAGGTCTTTACAGTCTTCTCTCTATATACAACCACCTCAGGTCTTTACAGTCCTCTCTCTATATACAACCACCTCAGGTCTTTACAGTCCTCTCTCTATATACAACCACCTCAGGTCTTTACAGAGTCTTCTCTCTAAATACAACCACCTCAGGTCTTTACAGTCTTCTCTCTATATACAACCACCTCAGGTCTTTACAGTCCTCTCTCTATATACAACCACCTCAGGTCTTTACAGTCTTCTCTCTATATACAACCACCTCAGGTCTTTACAGAGTCTTCTCTCTAAATACAACCACCTCAGGTCTTTACAGTCTTCTCTCTATATACAACCACCTCAGGTCTTTACAGTCTTCTCTCTATATACAACCACCTCAGGTCTTTACAGTCTTCTCTCTATATACAACCACCTCAGGTCTTTACAGAGTCTTCTCTCTAAATACAACCACCTCAGGTCTTTACAGTCCTCTCTATATATACAACCACCTCAGGTCTTTACAGTCCTCTCTCTATATACAACCACCTCAGGTCTTTACAGTCCTCTCTCTATATACAACCACCTCAGGTCTTTACAGAGTCTTCTCTCTAAATACAACCACCTCAGGTCTTTACAGTCTTCTCTCTATATACAACCACCTCAGGTCTTTACAGTCCTCTCTCTATATACAACCACCTCAGGTCTTTACAGTCTTCTCTCTATATACAACCACCTCAGGTCTTTACAGTCCTCTCTCTATATACAACCACCTCAGGTCTTTACAGTCCTCTCTCTATATACAACCACCTCAGGTCTTTACAGTCTTCTCTCTATATACAACCACCTCAGGTCTTTACAGAGTCTTCTCTCTAAATACAACCACCTCAGGTCTTTAGTCTTCTCTCTAAATACAACCACCTCAGGTCTTTACAGTCTTCTCTCTATATACAACCACCTCAGGTCTTTACAGTCCTCTCTCTATATACAACCACCTCAGGTCTTTACAGTCCTAGGACACAAAGGTAGACCACCATTTGGTTTATACGCCCACAGAGTTAGGTTTGTGTGAGCTCACCGACCACTGAGGTTTTTACAGTCTTCTCTCTAAATACAACCACCTCAGGTCTTTACAGAGTCTTCTCTCTAAATACAACCACCTCAGGTCTTTACAGTCTTCTCTCTATATACAACCACCTCAGGTCTTTACAGTCTTCTCTCTATTACAACCACCTCAGGTCTTTACAGTCTTCTCTCTAAATACAACCACCTCAGGTCTTTACAGAGTCTTCTCTCTAAATACAACCACCTCAGGTCTTTACAGTCCTCTCTCTATATACAACCACCTCAGGTCTTTACAGTCCTCTCTCTATATACAACCACCTCAGGTCTTTACAGTCCTCTCTCTATATACAACCACCTCAGGTCTTTACAGTCCTCTCTCTATATACAACCACCTCAGGTCTTTACAGTCCTCTCTCTATATACAACCACCTCAGGTCTTTAGTCTTCTCTCTATATACAACCACCTCAGGTCTTTACAGTCCTCTCTCTATATACAACCACCTCAGGTCTTTACAGTCCTCTCTCTATATACAACCACCTCAGGTCTTTACAGTCCTCTCTATATATACAACCACGTCAGGTCTTTACAGAGTCTTCTCTCTATATACAACCACCTCAGGTCTTTACAGTCCTCTCTCTATATACAACCACCTCAGGTCTTTACAGTCCTAGGACACAAAGGTAGACCATAAAAATGGTGTTTCATCGATTGGATATAAATCTATGGGTTGGAACCTATAGGACAGCTCATTATGTGGGATTTTTGTGTAAATCACAATAGAGCTGAATCGCCAATCTTTATCAGAATCGTCAGAACGGCACACAGTAATGTTAACAGTAAGAACTCTGAGAAAATCACAACCAGACTATATCAGTACTATATGTATGGGCATATACAGCATACAGTATGCTGCACTATACAGTATTCTGAGGATATTGATGTGTATATTGATGTGTGTATTGATGTATATATTGACGTGTATATTGATGTGCATAATGATATGTATAATGTTTATTGATGTGTGTGTTGATGTGAATATTGATGTGAATATTGATGTGTATATGAATGTGTATAGTGATGTGTATAGTGGATATTGATGTGTATTGATGTGTAAACAGGGCTCATCTGTAAAAAAGAACTTGGTCTCAGCATGATTCCCAATCAAAATAAAGGTTATATACTGCCTCCCGAGTGCTAGAGGCGTCACTACAGACCCGGGTTTGATCCCGGGATGTATCACAACCGGCCGTGATCGGGAGTCCCATAGGGCGGCGCACAATTGGCCCACTGTCGTCCGGATTAGGGGAGGGTTTGGCTGGGAGGGCTTTACTTGGCTCATCACGCTCTAGCTACTCCTTGTGGTAGGCTAGGTGCCAGCAGGCTGACCTCGGTTCTCAGGTGAATGGTGTTTCCTCTGACACATTGGTGCAGCTGGCTTGTGGGTTAAGTGGACGGGTGTTAAGGAGCATAGTTTGGCGGGTCATGTTTCGGGGGACACATGACTCAACCTGGGGAGCCCACTGGGGAGTTGCAGCGATAAGACGAGATGTGTATATATATATATTTACAGTACCAGTCAAAAGTTTGGACACCTACTCATTCAAGGGTTTTTCTTTATTTGTACTATTTTCTACATTGTAGAATAATAGTGAAGACATCAAAACTATGAAATAACATATATGGAATATAAATTCTTCAAGGTAGCCACCTTTCACTTTGATGACAGCTTTGCACACTCTTGGTATCCTCCCTCCACTTCCTCTTTCTCTCGCCCACCAACACCATATATTCAGTATTGCAATGCTTACTACAGGCTGCAATTTGCACTGTGATTAGGGCCAAAGAGGGAGACCAATCTGTGTGTGAGCAGAGTTGGAGGGGAGGGGTTATTAAGGGGTATGGTGGGCATTAGGAGTTGGGGTGGTGGGAGAGGGCTGATGGGGGTGACAACGTCTGTTGCTACCAGTGCCAGACGGCTGATGGAATGGAGCCCAGGCAGCAGTCCCCCCTCTCTTCTCTGCCCTCTCCTCCCCATTCCGCTGCTCCCCGTCTCCAAGCCCAGCACCGTAGCAGCCTCCCCTCTCTTGCCGCGTTCTCCAGTCTATCTCCACCCCACCCAGCAATATGACGCAACAACTATGAGGAGATCAACTATGTACTCAGTTGGTCAATACAACTCAACAAACAGTGACCTGTATACCAGGCGGTGTCAGAGGAAGGCCCAAAAAAATGTCAAAGACTCCAAAGTCACCTAAGTCATAGACTGTTCTCTCTGCTACCGCACGGCAACCGGTACCCGAGTACCAAGTCTAGGACCAAAAGGCTCCTTAACTAACAGCTTCTTCTACCAAACCATAAGACTGCTGAACAATTAATCAAATGTCAACCCGGACTATTTACATTGATCTCCCCTTTATTTTTACACCACTGCCACTCGCTGTTTATTATCTATGCATAGTCACTTTACAAATGACCTTTGACTAACCTGTACCCCAGCACATTGACTCGGTACCGGTACCCCCTGTAATATGCCTCGTTATTGTTATGTAATTTTCTTGCGTTACTTTTTAATTTGATTACATTTTTTACTTTAGTTTATTCAGTAACTATTTTCTTAACTCTATTTCTTAAACTGCATTGTTGGTTAAGGTCTTGTAAGTAAGCATTTCACAGTAATGTCTACTACACCTGTTGTATTCGGCGCATGTGACAAATACTATTTTATTTTATTTTCAGACAGATGCATTAATTTCTGGACTCTGAACTGCTGGCAGATCAATGATATAAATCAGCCAATCTCTCCTGAGGATTCCAGACAACAATATCATAACTGTCTTCATGCCTAATCTCCCTCACATAAACCCTTATTGGCAGGTTCCCAATTTCTCCTAAACCCCTCCAATTCCCACAAAGCAGAGGACCATAATCCCCACATCTCTGATTGGATAATATGGAGGTAATCTGGAGGTGGTATGTCAATTATTCCATGGAGAGGAGATTACAAATGTAATCATAAGCCTCTTTCCTTTGTCAGGGCACGGTGACCTCTCGCTCTCACTGGATAGGTCAGTCTCTTGACCCCTAGGTCACATGGTAACAGGTGGAATGAGGTTGGGTCTGGAACTGAAAGGGTGGATTGTGTTTAAAGCTGCAATATGTCACTTTTTGGGTGACCCAACCAAATTCACATAGAAATGTAGATATGGTATCAGGGATCCTTCTGAGAAGCCAGAGGCGAGCGAGTAAACTCCCAACGCCTTCCATTCTCCTTGTTAACGTGGAATCATTAGAAAATAAAATGGATGACCTATTATTAAGAGTGTCCCACCAACCGGACATTAAAAACGGTAACATCTTATGTTTCACCGAGACGTGGCTGAACAAAGAAACTGACAATATAGAGCTGGTGGGATTTTCCATGCAACGGCAGAACAGAGACGGTACCTCTGGTAAAACGAAGGGTGGGGGTGTGTGTATTTTTGTCAATAACAGCTGGTGCGCGATGTCTAATATTAAAAGAAGTCTTGAGGTATTGCTCGCCTGAGGTAGAGTACTTTATGATAAGCTGTCGACCACACTATCTACCAAGAGAGTTCTCATCTGTATTGTAGGTAGCCGTCTATTTACCACCACAAAGCGAAGCTGGCACTAAGACCGCTCTCAACCAACTCTATAAGGCCATAAGCAAAGAACAACATGCTCACCCAGAAGCGGCGCTCCTAGTGGCCGGGGACTTTAATGCAGGAAAACTTAAATCTGTTTTACCAAATTTTTACCAACATGTCAACTTTGCAACCAGGGGAAAAAAATCCTAGAGCTGCCGCTTCCAAGGAGCAGGAGACTAATCCGGACACTTATAAGAAATCTCGCTATGCCCTCAGACGAACCATCAAACAAGTAAAGCGTCAATACAGGATTGATTGAATCCTACTACACCGGATCTGATGCTCATCAGATGTGGCATGGCTTGAAAACTATTGCGGAGTACAAAGGGAAACCCAGACACGAGCTGCCCAGTGACGCGAGCCTACCAGACGAGCTAAATGCCTTTTATGCTCGCTTTGAGGCAAGCAACACTAAAGCATGCACGAGAGCACCAGCTGTTCTGGATGACTATGTGATAACGCTCTTGGTAGCCGATGTGAACAAAACCTTTAAACACGTCTTCACTGACAATTTCAACCTCTCCCTGACCGAGTCTGTAATACCTACATGTTTCAAGGAGACCAGCATAGTCCCTGTGCCCAATGAAGCGAAGGTAACCTGCCTAAATGATTACCACCCCGTGGCACTCATGTCGGTAGCCATGAAGTGCTTTGAAAGACTGGTCATGGCTCACATCAACAGCATCCTCCCGGACACCCTAGACCCACTCCAATTTGCATACCGCCTCAACAGATCGACAAATTACGCAATCTCAATTGCACTCCACACTGCCCTTTCTCACCTGGACAAAAGGAACACCTATGTGAGAATGCTCTTCATCGACTACAGCTCAGCATTCAACACCATAGTGCCCACAAAGCTCATCACTAAGCTATGGACTCTGGGACTAAACACCTTCCTCTGCAAATGTATCCTGGACTTCCTGATGGGCCGCACCCAGGTGGTAAGAGTAGGCAACAATACGTCCACCATGATGATCCTTAACACTGGGGCCCCTCAGGGGTGTGTAGTTAGTCCCCTTCTGTGTTCCCTGTTCACCCACGACGGAATGGCCAAACACAACTCCAACACCATCATTAGGTTTGCTGACAACACAACAGTGATAGGGCTGATCACCGACAACGATGAGATGGCCTATAGGGAGGAGGTCAGAGAACTGGCAGTGTGGTACCGGGACAACAACCTCTCCCTCAATGTGAGAAAGACAAAGGAGCTGATCATGGACTACAGGAAAAGGCGGGCCGAACAAGCCCCCATTAACATCGACGGGGCTGTAGTGGAGTGGGTCGAGAGTTTCAAGTTCCTTGGTGTCCACATCACCAACGAACTATCATGGTCTAAACATACCAAGACAGTCGTGAAGAGGGCATGACAAAACCTTTTACCCATCAGGAGACTGAAATGATTTGGCGTGGGCACCCAGATCCTAAAAAGGTTCTACAGCTGCACAATCGAGAGCATCCTGACCGGTTGCATCACCGCCTGGTATAGCAACTGCTCGGCATCTGACCGCAAGGTGCTACAGAGGGTAGTGCGAACGGCCCAGTATATCAGTTGGGGCCAAGCGTCCATTCATCCACGACCTACAGTGGGGAGAACAAGTATTTGATACACTGCCGATTGTGCAGGTTTTCCTACTTACAAAGCATGTAGAGGTCTGTCATTTTTATGATAGGTACACTTCAACTATGAGAGACGGAATCTAAAACAAAACTACAGGAAATCACATTGTATGATTTTTAAGTAATTAATTAGCCTTTTATTGCATGACATAAGTATTTGATACATCAGAAAAGCAGAACTTAATATTTGGTAGAGAAACCTTTGTTTGCAATTACAGAGATCATACGTTTCCTGTAGTTCTTGACCAGGTTTGCACACACTGCAGCAGGGATTTTGGCCCACTCCTCCATACAGACCTTCTCCAGATCCTTCAGGTTTCGGGGCTGTCGCTGGGCAATACGGACTTTCAGATCCCTCCAAAGTGTTCTTGGGGAGTACTCATCCTTCTTCTTCCTCCAAACACGGCGAGTGGAGTTTAGACCAAAAAGCTCTTTGTCTCATCAGACCATATGACTTTCTCCCATTCCTCCTTTGGATCATCCAGATGGTCATTGGCAAACTTCAGACGGGTCTGGACATGCGCTGGCTTGAGCAGGGGGACCTTGCGTGCGCTGCAGGATTTTAATCCATGACGGCGTAGTGTGTTACTGATGGCTTTCTTTGAGACTGTGGTCCCAGCTCTCTTCAGGTCATTGACCAGGTCCTGCCGTGTAGTTCTGGGCTGATCCCTCACCTTCCTCATGATCATTGATGCCCCACGAGGTGAGATCTTGCATGGAGCCCCAGACCGAGGGTGATTGACCGTCATCTTGAACTTCTTCCATTTTCTAATAATTGCGCCAACAGTTGTTGGCTTCTCACCAAGCTGCTTGCCTATTGTCCTGTAGCCCATCCCAGCCTTGTGCAGGTCTACAATTGTATCCCTGATGTCCTTACACAGCTCTCTGGTCTTGGCCATTGTGGAGTGGTTGGAGTCTGTTTGATTGAGTGTGTGGACAGGTGTCTTTTTTTCAGGTAACGAGTTCAAACAGGTGCAGTTAATACAGGTAATGAGTGGAGAACAGGAGGGCTTCTTAAAGAAAAAGTAACAGGTCTATGAGAGCCGGAATTCTTACTGGTTGGTAGGTGATCAAATACTTATGTCATGCAATAAAAGGCTAATGAATTACTTAAAAATCATAGAATGTGATTTTCTGGATTTTTGTTTTAGATTCCGTCTCTCACAGTTAAAGTGTACCTGTGATCAAAATTACAGACCTCTACATGCTTTGTAAGTAGGAAAACCTGCAAAATCGGCAGTGTATCAAATACTTGTTCTCCCCAATGTATATAATAGGCGGAAAGCCCATAAAATTGTCAGAGACTCCAGTCAGCCAAGTTATAGACTGTTTTCTCTGCTACCGCACGGCAAGCGGTACCGGAGTGCCAAGTCTAGGTCCAAAAGGCTCCTCAACAGCTTCTACCCCAAGCCATTAGACTGCTGAACAATTCATAGAAATCACCACCGGACAATTTACATTTACCAGCATCTGGTACCAAACAGAGCATCTGGGACCTAACAGAGCATCTGGTACCAAACAGAGCATCTGGTACTAAACAGAGCATCTGGTACCTAACAAAGCATCTGGTACCTAACAGAGCATCTGGTACCTAACAAAGCATCTGGTATCTAACAGAGCATCTGGTACCTAACAAAGCATCTGGTACCTAACAAAGCATCTGGTACCTAACAGAGCATCTGGTACCTAACAAAGCATCTGGTACCTAACAGAGCATCTGGTGCCTAACAAAGCATCTGGTACCTAACAAAGCATCTGGTACCAAACAGAGCATCTGGTACCGAACAGAGTATCTGGTAGCAAACAGAGTTGCTGGTACCTAACAAAGCATATTGTACCTAACAAAGCATCTGGTACCTAACAGAGCATCTGGTACCTAACAAAGTATCTGGTACCTAACAAAGCATCTGGTACCTAACAAAGCATCTGGTACCTAACAAAGCATCTGGTACCTAACAAAGCATCTGGTACCTAACAGAGCATCTGGTACCTAAATAAGCATCTGGTACCTAACAAAGCATCTGGTACCTAACAAAGCATCTGGTACCTAACAAAGCATCTGGTACCTAACAGAGCGTCTGGTACCTAACAAAGCGCCTGGTACCTAACAGAGTGTCTGGTACCAAACAGAGCAGCTGGTACCTAACAGAGCATCTGGTATCAAACAAAGCATATGTTGGAGAGCTACGGGTGAAGGGTTATCAGGGTGAAGAACAGAAACACAGCAGTGTGACTAGAGGAGCCTTTAAACCGCCATTCCTCTAGCCAAATTACAGACAACAATCTGACATATCTGGCTGCTGCTTTGGTTAGTGTTTCTACAATGTGTTCTGTAACACGAACCACCCACCATCTCCCCAAAACAACGGACCACTGTGTAGAGCTAACAGAAATAAACATGCATGCACATGCACACACACTCACGCAAACGTGATAATGTGCGCCAACGCCCCCGCACACACATACACACACATACACAGACACACACACACACACACGCACAAACGACCAGTAATAAAGCCGCCTGGAGACACCTAGTCCTCCTGGAGGTGTAGTAGAGTTGCTACGGCAGCACCAACAGCCCTGATTAAAGCCTCTGAGACAACTCAGCTAGCTAAAATATTCACAAGTTATGCGGTGTTAAGTGCTGTAGGCGGGCATAACCAACCATTTCCCTGTTTTAATTCATTATCATTGCACATCATTAATTATGGATTCACTTGATTTAGAATTGTAATGAATGTATAATTACTACTGTATACAGTAAATTAATTATACATATTTACAGTACATTAGTTTAAAAGTGGGTTTGCAATGGTGGGATTGAGGGAGAAGGGGAGTAACGAAATAAGAACAGCATCAGGAAGTAGGAAGTGAACATCCAACATGGTCCTTCGGAGACCAAGGGAGAGCGTGAACAGAGAGATGGAAGAGACAAAGATTGTTTGTAAAATATTTTGTCTGTTTACAGAAGATAACGTTTACAGTAGATTACATAACACACATCTGATGATGACACAAATCTTTTCTCCCAGGAAACAGACTTTAATCTTTTCCGTGGTGATTTAAGAAAGAGAAAATGCACAAATGTTAGAGCCTACGGAGACATTTTTCTCTAAGCCGACAATAGGATTTTCTTTTAACTTCCTGATATTCCAATTTCCCTTTTACATGAAAAAGAGCCTTAAGGGGCATTTTACAGTTGAAACAATAACAAAGCTGCTCCCTGCCCCTGTTTCAGTAAAAAGCTGAAGGATAGGGCTGAAAAAAATTAACCACTCTCAAATTCATAGACAGAGCTATGGATGTAAGGACTGGCCATCCATGATATCAACATTATAGTTTAGACCATGTTTTGAGGCTAAATAATGTTTGTTTACAATTACTTTGAGTAAAACAAGCTTATATTTTGGTTTCTGAAGGGGTACGACAGTTCAACTTTTACAGCAGTGGGCTAAAGCAGGGTCAGTGTTTCTAGGTCTTAAAAATATATATACTTTGAAACAAAAGTATACACCTCACAGACATGGATATGCACTTTTAAAAAAAATACATCTGTACCGTGTCAGATAAAGAGTTGAAATGTATGTACACATCACAGAAGACTGAAATATAACAAAACCGTTTGACATAGAAACACTGGATTTTCAGCATTAAACAATATATCTTTATGAATTATAAAATGATGTTAAATATGAATAATATTCCACCCATGAGGCCACTAGAGGGCGCTTTGATCATTGACTGCAGGAAAGGGTTTTAACTGAGCTCATGAGGCATTTATAAATTATATTCTTCGCGAATCGGTGGGTACATATCATAAGTCAAAAAATGGATGTAGCAACTGCAGACTGCCCCTTTAAGGGTCTAAATAATCTGATTAGTACTTTCATACTGCAGACTGCCCCTTTAAGGGTCTAAATAATCTGATTAGTACTTTCATACTGCAGACTGCCCCTTTAAGGGTCTAAACAATCTGATTAGTACTTTCATACTGCAGACTGCCCCTTTAAGGGTCTAAACAATCTGATTAGTACTTTCATACTGCAGACTGCCTCTTTAAGGGTCTAAACAATCTGATTAGTACTTTCATACTGCAGACTGCCCCTTTAAGGGTCTAAACAATCTGATTAGTACTTTCATACTGCAGACTGCCCCTTTAAGGGTCTAAACAATCTGATTAGTACTTTCATACTGCAGACTGCCCCTTTAAGGGTCTAAACAATCTGATTAGTACTTTCATACTGCAGACTGCCCCTTTAAGGGTCTAAACAATCTGATTAGTACTTTCATACTGCAGACTGCCCCTTTAAGGGTCTAAACAATCTGATTAGTACTTTCATAGTGCAGACTGCCCTTTAAGGGTCTAAATAATCTGATTAGTACTTTCATACTGCAGACTGCCTCTTTAAGGGTCTAAACAATCTGATTAGTACTTTCATACTGCAGACTGCCCCTTTAAGGGTCTAAACAATCTGATTAGTACTTTCATACTGCAGACTGCCCCTTTAAGGGTCTAAACAATCTGATTAGTACTTTCATACTGCAGACTGCCCCTTTAAGGGTCTAAACAATCTGATTAGTACTTTCATACTGCAGACTGCCCCTTTAAGGGTCTAAACAATCTGATTAGTACTTTCATACTGCAGACTGCCCCTTTAAGGGTCTAAACAATCTGATTAGTACTTTCATACTGCAGACTGCCCCTTTAAGGGTCTAAACAATCTGATTAGTACTTTCATACTGCAGACTGCCCCTTTAAGGGTCTAAACAATCTGATTAGTACTTTCATACTGCAGACTGCCCCTTTAAGGGTCTAAACAATCTGATTAGTACTTTCATACTGCAGCTCATTCTACCATGTTGCAACTTGCCACTGAGCACCGGTGGTGTGCATTTGGGACCAGCATCATTTAGGGAGCAATTTCCCCATTATGGTGAATTGTTCTGTAGAGAATGAGCGTGTAGAGTCTGAGCGTGTAGAGTCTGAGCGTGTAGAGTCTGAGGGTGTAGAGTCTGAGGGTGTAGAGTCTGAGGGTGTAGAGTCTGAGCGTGTAGAGTCTGAGCGTGTAGAGTCTGAGGGTGTAGGAGTCTGAGGGTGTAGGAGTCTGAGGGTGTAGGAGTCTGAGGGTGTAGGAGTCTGAGGGTGTAGGAGTCTGAGGGTGTAGGAGTCTGAGGGTGTAGGAGTCTGAGGGTGTAGGAGTCTGAGGGTGTAGGAGTCTGAGGGTGTAGGAGTCTGAGCGTGTAGGAGTCTGAGCGTGTAGGAGTCTGAGCGTGTAGGAGTCTGAGCGTGTAGGAGTCTGAGCGTGTAGGAGGCTGAGCGTGTAGGAGGCTGAGCGTGTAGGAGGCTGAGCGTGTAGAGGCTGAGTGTGTAGAGTCTGGAGTGTTCTAGGAATCTAGGGTTCCAGCGATCTGTCCCTATGAATCACTGTCTGTCTGTCTGCCAGTCTGTCTGCCAGTCTGTCTGCATGTTTGTCAGTGGTAATATTCTCAGTATTATAGCCTTGTATTAGCGTCCGCCCCCTAATCCTGCTTTTATTAAAGGGAAATATGAGAGGAAACCATTTGTCTAAGCCCATTGACAGGAGAGGATTTCATTACTGTGGCTCATGTGGCTCTCTGTGTGTGTGTGTATGTGTGTGTATGTGTGTGTGTGTGTGTGTGTGTGTGCCAAATCAAATGTTATTTGTCACATGCTTGGTAAACAACAGGTGAAATGCCTACTTACAGGTCCTTTTCCAACAATGCAGAGTTAAAGATAAAAATAAAAATATAATAGTGACGGGGAATAAATACATTGTGAATAATGATAACAATAACACTGACACCATTACCATTTCAAAACAGTGACATATTGAAGACGGAACATAGCCAGCTGATGTTTCAGGCTCATCATGCTGTGTGGGAAGGCTCAGGACAGATATTTCAGGCTCATCATGCTGTGTGGGAAGGCTCAGGACAGATATTTCAGGCTCATCATGCTGTGTGGGAAGGCTCAGGACAGATATTTCAGGCTCATCATGCTGTGTGGGAAGGCTCAGGACAGATATTTCAGGCTCATCATGCTGTGTGGGAAGGCTCAGGACAGATATTTCAGGCTCATCATGCTGTGTGGGAAGGCTCAGGACAGATATTTCAGGCTCATCATGCTGTGTGGGAAGGCTCAGGACAGATATTTCAGGCTCATCATGCTGTGTGGGAAGGCTCAGGACAGATATTTCAGGCTCATCATGCTGTGTGGGAAGGCTCAGGACAGATATTTCAGGCTCATCGTGCTGTGTGGGAAGGCTCAGGACAGATATTTCAGGCTCATCATGCTGTGTGGGAAGGCTCAGGACAGGACAGAGGAAAGATATTTCAGGCTCATCATGCTGTGTGGGAAGGCTCAGGACAGGACAGAGGAAAGATATTTCAGGCTCATCATGCTGTGTGGGAAGGCTCAGGACAGGACAGAGGAGAGATAAGACAGTCCTCTTGGCCTTCTATAAACTCTCTCTGTGGCAGGTAGTATCACATTGTCACTGTGTTCGCAGATAGGACAGTGGGATATTTCACACACAGACACATGCACGCACGCACACACGCGCACACACACACAAAGAAAGACAGAAAAAGAGGCCTACAAATGTGTGCACACAAACAGTAGCAGGTGGAGAGAGAGAGAGAGAGAGAGAGAGAGAGAGAGAGAGAGAGAGAGAGAGAGAGAGAGAGAGAGAGAGAGAGAGAGAGAGAGAGAGAGAGAGAGAGAGAGAGAGAGAGAGAGAGAGAGAGAGAGAGAGAGAGAGAGAGAGAGAGAGAGAGAGAGAGAGAGAGAGAGAGAGAGAGAGAGAGAGAGAGTCACTGAGTCACTGAGTCACTGAGTCACTGAGTCACTGAGTCACTGAGTCACTGTCACTATGCATGGTGTTAGTGGAGGGAGTGTTAGTTGTCAGTATTTTTGTCTCTGTCCTGTTCAGTTAGCATGAAGGACAGTGACAGTCTCCCCAAAACAAGAGAGAGCGAGAGAGTCTCTACGACACTTTGTGGCAGGGTCATTATAACCTACTGTTGACAACCAGGAAGGCGAACACACTGCCCCTCTCACTGTCTCTAACTCCTTGACATTATAACACCAGACCTGTATCTGTGAATAGTGCATTGAGTCCTGGGAGAAGTGAGCATAGGTGGTGGTATTATCCACAGTCATTGTAGCAGACAGTAATAGAGGAATAAAGTGTGAAGGACATGTACCAGCTTACTGCCTGTCTGCCTGCCTGACTGCCTGTCTGCTTACCTACATGTCTGCCTGTCTGCCTGCCTACCTGACTGCCTGCCTACCTGTCTGCCTACCTACATGTCTGCCTGCCTGCCTGCCTACCTGTCTGCCTGCCTGTCTGCCTGTCTGCCTGCCTACCTGACTGCCTGCCTGTCTGCCTACCTACCTGTCTGCCTGTCTGCCTGCCTACCTGCCTGCCTACCTGTCTGCCTGTCTGCCTGCCTGTCTGTCTGCCTGCTTACCTGACTGCCTACCTGTCTGCCTACCTGTCTGCCTACCTGACTGCCTGTCTGCCTACCTGACTGCCTGTCTGCCTGCCTGTCTGTCTGCCTGTCTGTCTGCCTGCTTACCTGACTGCCTGCCTGTCTGCCTACCTGACTGCCTGTCAGAGCAAGAACCAGCAGCTAGTGAGGTGAGAAAGTGAGGAGTCACTGTGTTGTTAAACCAATCAGGGAGAGGATAAAGACAAGAGGTGTAGTAGGAGGTAGATTGCAAACATTCCCCTTCAGGAAGTGCTGAACCCAACAGCAACGACTGGCTCCAGGCCAGATAGCAAAACTCTTAATGCCCGGTTACGGATAAGTTGGCTCTGCTTTGAAAAACTCACACCTAACTCTTCAAACCTAACCCTTCAAACCTTTCAAACCCAACCCTTCAAACCTTTCAAACTCTTCAGGGAGAGCTGCTAGAGCAACACAGTGGCAATTGCACAATATGTGTTTGTTTGTTTTTGTATTTGGCCCAGTTTAAACTGTATTTGGCCCAGTTTATGGGTAATTACGGTATCCTGACTCGCTGACACGCTACACCCTGGTCAGTCTGAAGAGAACTGGCTTGCAAGACGCTCTACTTCACCCCCTCTCTGACATGGTACGAGAGAGGATGTTCACAGAAGACACAGCTATGAGTTAACCTAAATACTCTGGCATTAATTCACACTCTGTATAACCAGCTCCACTACTGCAGTTGTAATTGATTCCTTTGAGTATAATTACAGTAGAACAGGGGAGACTGGGACCCTGAAAGAGGTGGGGGACATGAGGAAATATTAGTAAATGTATTATATGTGTGGTTGGAGGCAAGAGTGGAGGAGGAGAGAGGGGTTGGTCTTAAGAGGATTGTAGCAACATTCTCCTATGTTCGTTAGTTACACACTCAGCCCCTGCTCTCCTCCCCAGGCAGCCCCATTGCATTATCTACCCCACCACCTCCTGATCCTGAGCGAGCTCTAAGCCGGACCACAGATCCCTGTTTAGGGGACAAAAGCAAGGCTTCTGGTCGGTTAACACGTGTTCCAGCCCAGATCAGCCCCACAAAATCTTGGAGGATTAAGGATTGGGCCTAGCTAGGGGAAAGCAGCTCAGGAGGTTAACTACATCTCCCAAGATTGGGGGGGGGGGGGGGACAGAGAAAGAAAGAGAGACAGACAGACAGAGTTCGCTGAAGATGATATGGTCTGTCTGTCTGTCTGTCTGTCTGTCTGTCTGTCTGTCTGTCTGTCTGTCTGTCTGTCTGTCTGTCTGTCTGTCTGTCTGTCTGTCTGTCTGTCTGTCTGTCTGTCTGTCTGTCTGTCTGTCTGTCTGTCTGTCTGTCTGTCTGTCTGTCTGTCTGTCTGTCTGTCTGTCTGTCTGTCTGTCTGTCTGTCTGACTGACTGACTGACTGACTGACTGACTGACTGACTGACTGACTGACTGACTGACTGACTGACTGACTGACTGACTGACTGACTGACTGACTGACTGACTGACTGACTGACTGACTGACTGACTGACTGACTGACTGACTGACTGACTGACTGACTGACTGACTGACTGACTGACTGACTGACTGACTGACTGACTGACTGACTGACTGACTGACTGACTGACTGACTGACTGACTGACTGACTGACTGACTGACTGACTGACTGACTGACTGACTGACTGACTGACTGACTGACTGACTGACTGACTGACTGACTGACTGACTGACTGACTGACTGACTGACTGACTGACTGACTGACTGACTGACTGACTGACTGACTGACTGACTGACTGACTGACTGACTGACTGACTGACTGACTGACTGACTGACTGACTGACTGACTGACTGACTGACTGACTGACTGACTGACTGACTTGCATGGGAGAGTAGAGAAGGGACAGGCGGTGTACCTTCAGATTGGATCTGTGTAACAATCCTCAGCCGATAATGCTACTAGGAGTCTTGCAGAACATCTGCTGAGCGCGGCTAAGTCTCGTGGGCTGCTTAAGGTGCCTCAGGACTACCTGACAGGATGACTCCTTGCTGTCCACAGTCCACCTGGCCGTGCTGCTGCTCCAGTTTCAACTGTTCTGCCTGTGATTATTATTATTTGACCATGCTGGTCATTTATGAACATTTGAACATCTTGTCCATGTTATAATCTCAGAAGGGGACTGGCCACCCCACATAGCCTGGTTCCTCTCTAGGTTTCTTCCTAGGTTTTGGCCTTTCTAGGGAGTTTTTCCTAGCCACCGTGCTTCTACACCTGCATTGCTTGCTATTTGGGGTTTTAGGCTGGGTTTCTGTACAGCACATTGAGATATCAGCTGATGTACGAAGGGCTATATAAATTAAATTGATTTG